>NC_069504.1:684776460-684868960 GCF_027579735.1 Bombina bombina
AGCCCTTTAGACTCTTCACCGGGCCTCATTGTCCTTTAAACAAATATTGGGATTCATTTCCCTGTCTTGTTGCCTGCATACTGCTACACCCTCTTCTGTTTACATTACTCCTGCAACAAGCACCTAGCTATCAAGTCTTGGCTATGTTTTTGTGTTAACCCTTTTGTTTCTTTTGCAGCAGTTTTGGAACAGTAATAAAGGGATTATCTATCTCTTTAAACAATAACAATTTTCAAGTAGAATGTCCCTTTAAGAATATCTACCTCTGCACTGTGGATGCAAATTATTTATATAAACAACCTAACTGTGACAATTCTAATTATTTCAGTCTCATACTGCACATTTCAGTAGCTACAAGTGATTGAGATTTAATGATGGATACATTTTTATTGTCACAATCATAAGCTTTTGGTTTCCCCACAACTTACCATACAACGACACACAAAGAGTTAATGAGGATGCTAGTTTCTCATCAGCATTTTTTGGAATATAATTCAGTCAAAGCCTTTTTAGAGAAAACAAAATGACAAATGCATGTTTTGCTCCTTAAAATATTAATGTTAATGCATGTCTGTTGGAAACCAACCCATAAATGAGTTATTGCAAAACACAAGTAATGAGGCTTGAGCATTCAATAATTCAGCTTTAGGATATTAGACGGCTGAATGTTAACGATCAGATATTTTGGGAAACTGCAGTTAAGTCATCCACACCACAGGTGCAGAGCAAACAATTTCAAAAATATATTTAATAGAGAAAGAAGTTTGGGCTACTTGGCCCACTTATTTTCAAGTATATTTGTGCATTGATTATAAAGTATTCACTTTTGTATTACTTGTATTTTGTTTACTTTTGTATATTATTTCAAGATGTTTTAAAAGAATTAAAACTGGGTCATCAGGTTGGTTATTCTTATATTTCAAGAATTTAATAAAAGACAAAAACCTGATAAACATAAATTTATGCTGATTCTGTAATACATCCCATACACAAGTAGCCAAATATATCATTGGACAAAACGGATGAATAATGAACAACTCTTTGACAAAAGATATTAATTAATTTGTTCATGCCATATGTAACCAAAAAAGTTACATATTCTTTGTTTGTAATGATATAGAGAGGGTTACTCTTCATGTGCCCACCGTCTCCTATCCAGTCCTGCCAGAGTATTACTAATGATTGATGATATAGATAATGAAAAAAATAAGTCCAAAAAGTCGCCACTTGGAATAAATAAAATTCAAGCTTTATTCAGGAACCAGGTCTAGTAAATTTAAAAAGAGTTGTCTTGATCATGTAAATTTGCTGTCCAGATTCTTATGTATTCCATTTTATGTAAATAATCTTTTTCTATTGTATTTGAGCCTGCATCATTTATTACTCTGTATTATGTCCTATACACATATTTCTGTCGGCATTAAAGGGTTAATATTCTGTGTTCTCTAGTAAGGGAGGTAAGGGGTAGGGTGTGTTATGTTTTAACCAATGGGGAACATTGTACCTGTGTAAATAAGGGTGACACCTGTATGAATTTATGTCTATGATTACGGCTATACCTTGCCGAAACATGTAAGACTTATTCGTCTCTCCTATCATCCCTGGATGTTACCTCCATACTCTTTTTAAATATACTGGACCTGGTTCCTGAATAAAGCTTGAATTTTATTTATTCCAAGTGGCGACTTTTTGGACTTATTTTTTTCATTGCCTATAGGAGAGTAAGGAGCTCTCCTGTCTTCATTTTGCCCTGCAGCTACGGGTTGTTGTATTCTACCTGGGTATTCAACTGTGGAGAAAGGTAGTCTAGCGGAGTTTGCTGTGTTGAGCGGACGTCAGATCACACCGACAGGAAGTGCCCATGCGCATAGCAGTGCAGCCTCGCGGAGGTGAAGGCACGGAACGCTGAAGAGGTTAACCGGCAATATCGGAACTGCACGTCTGTGTTCACTTAGAGCAAGACCGACTGTAATGCGGCTGATTGTTTTTCCCCGTCGAGCGGGTGAGTCTGCTGACCAGTGAGTAGTGAGTTTCATTTCCACATCCATTACCTTTTCAGCTCAATTATCTAGCTACCGCTAACTTAATCTCCACAGTTAAGAGACTGTTTACTCCCCAAGGTTTGCTTCATTTATATTGTTACAACGCTATTTGTTTATACCCGGCACTGTCACTTTATATACTGGAGTACCTGGTACGTTTGTACTGTTTCTTCATGATGATATAGATAGTCAGGTACTCAATGTTGGATTTTAGTCATAGTTGCTTGTCCAATCAAGCCTTAACCTAACATGGGGAGATGGGAGATTAGAGCAAACTCAGTCATATTCACACTTTGACTAGAGCTATTGACAGTTGTATTACTTATGTGTCTCTCTGAGCTAGTCATTGACTCAAATTCAATCAGCAAGTTGTATGTACAAAAAACCAGTAAAACGAGACCACCAGAAAGAGGTTCATATTTATGTGGAAACTGCTCCTCATGTGGCAATATGACCAAAAAGAAATCCATCATTGACAGGTTTGGGAAAAACCATCAAATTAAGAGTTATATCAATTGCAACTCTAGTGGAGTCATCTATGTTCTACAATGCACATGCCCCAAATTATATATTGGGATGACGACTAGAACTGTACACACCCGTCTGATGGAACACCTGCGAAATATCCGTAATGCCCCCAAAGATCTATCTAAAAACAAGAAAATCACGTCCGTAGCTTCGCATTTCCTTAAATACCACCAATCCAAAACCTCTGAATTAAAATGCTTTGGAATTCAGAAGATATCCTTAGGACTAAGAGGAGGAGACTTGGAAACATCTCTACTTAAGGCAGAAGCAAAATGGATATATTTAATGGACAGCGTATATCCCAAAGGCATGAATGAACAGAACAATTATTCTATGTTCATATGAAGGATTAGAATATTTCTGACAAAGGAAATAATACCAATTACTACAAACAAACATCACAGCACCCAGTGCATATAAAAGAGATGTAAATTACAATTGATGAATAATGGGTTTAATACCTAGCAGTAAATTTAACACCTTACAATAGAAAGATGCACAACACTCACTCTCAAAACAAAGAGAATTTAAACCTCCTAATTTCACTTATACATGTATCTCTTTAAATGTTAGTATAGAAGAGATACTACATACAATGGTTAATAGATAAAACAATTTCATTATAAAAATAAAAAAATGTTTTTTATCACTTTCTCCACCACCACACGTGTGAATTTTTTTCCCCCTTTTTTGCATCACCTTTATTCACGCTTGACATGTCAGCTCATGCTCATTCCTATATCACCACTCTCACTCTATTTCTGAGTGGACCTTAATTAATTAATTCCCCTTTTATGTTTTACAGTACTTCACCAGTCCAGTACTTATGTCACAGGGCTCCATGCTCCCCCTAGACCCCAATTTACCAGATGATCACACTCCACCATTTATTTTCTAACACTATCCTTGGTTGTTTATATTTCACATATCAACCCCGAAACACATAAAGTTTTAAATTATTAAAATTATTCTAAATTATACAAAATAAATGTTGTTGCAGTTTTGCCAATCAGTCACTCGATCACAGACCACACTAACCTAAATACTTTAGGACCAATTCATTTAATCTCTTTTTGAGTTCATATATACAAAACTTTTCACACAGCATTTAGTCACAATATCAACATCAATACTGTCCAGGACATGACAGTATAGATTCATCCAATCATAAGACTTAATAGTTTTCAATATGAGAGAAGTATAAGTTATGCTCTTAGGTAAATTCTAATGCCAGATCAGTCATTGACCTCCTTTCAATTCGGTGTAAGTCATATGACTCACTATTCAGAAGCACACTAGATGCCTTATAATAATACAGCCAAACCTTGGTGATAATCAATATAAATTTATTCATAACATCAAGAGTAAGATCTGTCAATATATGGTAAAATTTAAAAATTTAAAAATTGATAAGAATTTATGCCAAACCGTGGTGATAATCAATATAAATATATTTGTAACATCAAGAGTAAGATCTGTTAATATATGGTAAAATTCAAAAACTGTAATCATAGATTATTCAATAAATAAATATTCACAATTTTGCCATAATCTGTTCTGCTATACACCGCTTAGAAGAACAAAACATAAAACACATGTCTAATGATATATGCCTCCCTGATAGAAAGGTAATGAAAGGAGTAGTTCTATAAATATTCGATAAAAACATATTTGAATGTAACATGTATCTTTTGATGATATACAAGCGCAGTTGGAATAAATATTAAAGGACAATTCTGTCATTCAAAGCACATTGAATGCCACTTCCAGTCTGTCATCTCTTCAAGCGATCCTTTGTAAGTCCGACGAATATGTTTCCAATGGCTCAAGTCAATCAAAGTCTAATCACGCCTCCTCTTAGTTCTGAGAGTATTGGGATTGGTCTAAATGCAGCCAATGGGTTGCCGCTTATGCATTTAAATACCCTGAGACGCCGGCGCGCGTCACCTTTGAAAAAGCCGAAACGCTATCGGCGAAACATGTTAGGGAAGGGTAGCTGTTAATACCCTGTTTAGCCTTTTTTTAATGGCATAGCTAACTTAAACAAATTTACTTAGACAGTGGCAATTTGGACTAGATTCCAACTTTAAGGAATACGAATACAGTTTTCAGTAACGAGATTAAAGAGCGTGCTATGTCTGAACAGCATAAGAACTGTAACTGTTAACTATTGCACAAGACCGCCAAAAAATATATATACCTAAATAAGTATACTTCTACAACTAAAAATTACAGCGGCAAGCCAGGCGCAAATGCTACTGGTACATTATATGCTAACATTATAACGCTAACACTGCTAACCGCGCATAACTGAATGTTAACAAAATTATATTATTTAAGCACATGTTGTTAACCGTATAAGATCACTGGAAGCAGACGTCAATACTTTCAGTGTCAAAACATAGCTAGGACAATACAAATCTTTCAGTAGCGTGATTAAAGAGCGTGCTATATCTGAACAGCATAACAGCTGTAACCGATAACTATTGCATAAGACTGTCAATATATTTACCTAAATAAGTATACTTCTAGAACTAAAAACTACAGCGGCAAACAAGGCGCAAATGCTACCAGCATAGCATAGTATATGTTAACATTATAACGCTAACACTGCTAACCGTTCATTACTGAATGTTAACAAATTATAGTATTTAAAAATCTGGTGTTAACCGTATTAGATCACTGAAAGCAGACGCTAATACTAACAGTGTCAAAACTCGGTTAGGATAATACAAATTTTATATAGATATATCTAAAATACTATACAATCCAATGTAGTTAACATATCTCTATGGTTGCTTGAGTAATGGAAGTAGAACCAAAAAATTAATATTATTTTTGATTAAAAAATTGAATAACACAAACTTGGAAAAAATCTTTGAAACAAGTTGTGTCAAAAGTACACCAAGCACCTTTACATGCCATACATTAATCAAAAACAAGCAAAAAGTTTGCTGCATCAAGTGTCCCAAGCACACAATACATGTGTAAACTGAGAACAAAATATCTCAAGTGATACTGTTACCCCATTGAATGATAAATTGGAACAGTAAACAACAAACTTTTATTAATAACAAATACTTGTGTATCACACAGTTAAAAATCATACAGTTATATCATTCATAAGGTTGCTTAATATGATACACTTTTGATGGCATGTGGAGTTTTTGAATCCCTAAGTGGTGTACAATATTAAAGAACACAAGCTAACTCGTTACTTGATAAATGGATATTACCAACTAAAAATATATATACCTGAGAAGAATATTCCAAGTCCAAAGAAATTTATTCACCCAATATTACAAGCCACTTTTATTATGAGCAAAGTTGCTATGTGTTTTTAAAAAATACACACACTCACACAGTACACTTTTTTAGTAAACGTTAAGTTAATAAAAGTTATGTTTTAATAATTTCTCTCAACCCTTGACCTGCAGTGGTTGTTTAAGGTCCATATGAGTCTCAATGTTATTTTCATGGAACAGAAGTGCTATTCAAGTGCATTCTTTTAGTCTCTATCTTCTTTGATAGTGACTATATTCGTGACTAGTGTTGTTTTATGCACAAGCACTCAAGCTCATTGGGTATATAAATATATACCTATTAATTAAATACAGACACTTAAGTAATACACACAGATATATGCAATTCAGGTATATAAATTTTACACCATTGGTAACTAACCTGAATATGTTGTGTATATATTGAATCAAAAAATAGAGCGTTCCTTCTCATCAGTGTAGTGCTTTCGCTATTTTGTACTAAATTACTTAAGTTGTATGTTCTGTTAGCATTTAAAGAAAGGTTCTTTGAATTGTTTGAAATCTATAATGTAAGTTTTTTGTTAAAATGAGTTGTATACATGGAGATTTTTCTTTGTTTTCCATGTTTAAAACTTTAATACAGTTGTTTCAAAAAAAATAAATAAAACATTTCTTTTATATATTTGCTGTACCCTTTGGAAATAACTATAAAAAATCTGAATCCAATATTTGACCAAAAATGAATGTCCACATGAATGAAATTCTGCAAAATGAATGACCTTATGAATTAAATTTAGCCAAACCGAATGTTGGGGAAAGTCTTAAACAAATCTTTCAGACAAAATTAAGTTTTCATCTGTGCACATTTCTAATAAATTATGGGCATGTTATTTAACACTTCTGCTTGAACGCCATCAGAAATAAACTTTTAATGTGAGCAGGTTAGCGCATATTACAAGTTGAAAGTACATTTTTTGCGCATGGACAAAAGCCGAAACGCACTAACTTCAGGACTTCCGATATCAATCGGGGGCTAAACCAATGCACATTAGATGAACTGTGCTAACCCGAAGGCAGTTATGAATATTTTACTTCCGATGTTCTTCACATAGAACATTCTTTTTATTAGATATTACTATGTACTTATGATGTATTTTAAATATATATCCAAACCTATATATATATATATATATATATATATATATATAAAACAACAAAAATATTGGTGCACATCCAACCACTTAAGTCCACTCTTTCATGGCATATTTGTATATGCTTCTGTCTGCCAAATATACTTACATAGCTTCTAATAAGATTGGGATAAACATCTCACAATAATATGAGCTTATATTTGTGCTGCAAAAACAAATATACTTCTATCTGCTAAATATACTTACATAGTTCAAATAAAATTGGGATTAACATCTCGCAATAATATTGACTTATATTTATGCTGCAAAATTTTTATTTTTTTTTGCTTTAAAAAATGCCTTTAAATGAAATGGGATCTTAGTCACACAATATGATCATATTCTGCTAAGCTAGTCACCACTTACAAGGTGTCCCATAAAGACTGGTCCTACACTAACCAGTTTCCACACTGCAGCAAGTCATGTCTACACAGTGTGAAGCTTTCTAGCTTATTAAGTATATTTATCTGGAACACACCTGGGCTGGGTGGCGTGCAGTAACCAAAGGGGAGGGATTTGGTCAGCTCCCTATTTAAGAAATACAACAAAGGGTTTTTTTGGTTACGCACACCACAAAAGGACTGTTTAATCTTAACACACATATTGTGGGAGTGCTACCAAAGTGACCAAAACAATTACAAAACAACAAAAAATATTGGTGCACATCCAACCACTTAAGTCCACTCTTTCATGGCATATTTGTATATGCTTCTGTCTGCCAAATATACTTACATAGCTTCTAATAAGATTGGGATAAACATCTCACAATAATATAAGCTCATATTATTGTGAGATGTTTATCCCAATCTTGCTAAAGATCCTAGTAACTGACTAATCCTGCTGTAACTTTCTTTTGGTCTGGTGACCTTTGGCTTGTTAACTGACTATTCTTCTGACTTATATAAGTCATCCTGTATCTGGCACAACCTTCCGATAAAATACTGCAATGGATATCATACATAAATGGTTTCAGACAAAAAGCAAGCTAATTGCCTTTTCACTTTATAATACATCAAATGTCTGCCCTTCTAGATCTAACCCAGTCATCTGTAAGTGCTATTACTGTGAAGTGCAAGTGTTGAGAAGCAACAATAGCCGACAGAAAGTGTTAGAACATGCAAAATCACAGTGAGGGGCTGCTGAGTGCTGAAGCACGCGCCATGTAAAAATCTCCTGTCATCTGTTGAATCACTTGCTAGAGAGTTCCAAACTGCTACTGGAAGCAACATCAGCACAAGAACTGAAGATTCATTAAATAGATTTCCATGGTCAAGCCTCAGATCAACATGCTTAATGTGCTGGAGTGGTGTAAATCTTGACTCAGTAGCAGTGGAAACGTGTTCTCTGCGCTTCATCACTCTCATATGCTGTATGAGATCCATTGCAGTCTGATTGAAGAATCTGGGTATGATGGATGCCAGGAGGACCTAATGAAATGCATAGCGCCTACTGCAATGTTTGGTGGAGAAGTGATAATAGTTTGGGGCAGTTTTTCTGGGTTTGGGCTAGTCCCCTTAGCTCTATTGAAGGGTCATATTAAATAGTTCAAATAAATTTTAGACAAGACAATTGGGTGCTTCCAACTGTGTGGAAACAGTTTAGGAGAGTCCCTTTTCTGTTTCAGCATGACTGTGCCTCTGTGCACAAAGCAAGGTCATGGAGATATGATTTGAAACATTTGGTTTGGAGAAATTCAGTTGGACTGCCCATACCCCTGTCTTCAACCACATTGAACATCTTTCAGATGAATTGGAATGTTGATTGTGAGCCAGACCTTCTCGTCAATCATGAGTGCCTGACCTCACAAATGCAATTTTAGCTGAATGACCACAAATTCTCCCAGACACACTCCAAAATCTTGTGGTAAGCATTTCCAAAATAGTTGCTTATTTTTTAGCTGCAAGGGGATGGGGGGACATCTCCATATCAATGACCATGATTTTGAAATGGGATAGGTGTGATGGTCAGGTGTTTACATACTTTTGGCCATATAGTGTATTTGCAAGTTTAAAACAGTGGTGTTGGGGGGATGGACTATACCATGGACATTACTACATATACATTGATAAGCATAAACAAAAGAGGAGAGGAGCACACTGCCCTTGAGCACATTTAGTTTTAGATGCACTTTATACAAAGTGAGCTACAGTTAGAGAGGCTCTCAAGCTTACAATCTAAAGGAGAAAAACCATATATGACACAGTAGGAAGGGGGGGACGAGAACTACATTACTATAAGAATGGTTTTGCTTTATTTGAGGATGTGTGATAGCTGGAGAAGGGTAGAATATAAAGCAATTATTGTGATAAGCTATTGTGTAAGTTACATTTTAGTACAACCAAAGAAGCGGACCACTGTTGCTAATACCAACCAGCTTGTTACAGGTTAATCATTCAGTACTTTTGTAATACAGTACTGTACTCGTATATGTAAGAACAAGCACTATTCCTTATCCTGTAGATCAGATATAAGTGAGTGTTATATAATCAGCACATTGATGGTAAATCCAAAACCCCCTGTGTGCAGTGTGTGTCACATACCACCGCCGCCAGGTCATAAACTGTCGTATGTCGGATAAACTAGCGATGTCCAGAAATGTGCGGAAATACACATTTCTGGAGTCGCCAGTGACATACTGCAGATTAGAAACTGCCAGCACCCGCCTCCCAAAAATAAACCCGACACGTCAAAACCCCTGTATCCACAATATCCCCACATTGCAACCAATAATAAAAGTATAAACCCCTAAACTCCCAACCCCCCCCCCACAATGCAATGTAGCTAATTAAACTATTAACCCTTAATCCGCCATTCACCCACATCGCAATCTACCAAATAAAACTATTAACCCCTAAAGCACCATCCCCTCACATCGCAAAGTAACTAATTAAGCTATTAACCCCTAAACCACCAACCCCTCACATTGCAATAAACTTAATTAATCTATTAATTCCTGAACCGTCAACCCCCCACAACACAAATAACTAATTTAATTACTAAGCCTGCTAACCTAACACCCCCTAAATTAACCCATTACCTAAAATTAAAAAATACTAAATTAAAATTAAAATAAAAAAAACTAACAAAACATAAAAAATTCTAAAATTACAGAAAAAATAATCAAATTATCAAAAATAAAAAGATTAAACCTTATCTCTATGAAAATAAAAAAGCCCCCCAAAATAAAAACACCCCCTAACCTAAACTAAACTACCAATAGCCCTTAAAAGGGCCTTTTGTAGGGCATTGCCCTAAGTAAAACAGCTCTTTTACATTTAAAAAATAATAAGTCCCCCCTAACAGTAAACACTCCCACCCATCAAAGCCCCCAAAATAAAAAAACCTAACACTAAAAAATCTAAAGGAGCATTTGTATGGACATTGCGCTTAAAAGGGCTCCTTTACAGCCCATTAAAAGCCCTAATCTAAAAAAAAAAAAAAAAAAAAAAAAAATCTAACCCCCAAATAGGTACTCACCATTCCTGAAGTCCGGCGGAGAAGGTCTTCTTCTAGGCGGCGGTGAAGTCTTCTTGGAGGCGTCAACATCATCTTCCAGCGCGGGGACCTCTTCTATCATCATCCAGGACCAAACCGGTGCTGAACAAAGGTGACCGTGGAACCATCCAGCTTGGAGATCCAATTTGTACGATCATCGCCACACACTGAGGATTGAATGCAAGGTACCCGTTTAAAAATGGGGTACCTTGAATTCCTATTGGCTAACATTTTCAAATCAGCCAATAGGATGAGAGCTACTGAAATCCTATTGGTTGTTCATATCAGTAGCTCTCATCCTATTGGCTGTTTTGAACAGCCAATAGGATTTCAGAAGCTCTCATCCTATTGGCTGATTTGAATTTGAAGAATCAAATAGGAATGCAAGGTATGCCAGTTTGAAACGGGTACCTTGCATTCAACTTCAGTGTACAGCGGTGACCATATGAAGAGAACACTCCGCGCAGGATGTAATTGGCGGTCCAGGATAGCCCCGCTCCATACTGCCGGGATGAAGAGTTCTCTCGCCGCCCCTGCGATGGATGAAGAGTTCTCTCGCCGTCTGAATGGAGATGGATGTCCAGACTTCAGGAACAATGAGTATATATTCTGGGGTTAGTGTTAGGTATTTTTTATTTATTTTTTGAGCATTTTTTTTTTAGATTAGGGCTTTGGGCAGCCCTTTTAAGGGCAGTGAAAAAGCGCTAAATGCCCTTTTAAGGGCAATGCCCATACAAATGTTCCTTAAGGGGCAATGGGTAGCTTAGGTTCTTTTTAGAGTTAGGTTTTTTATTTTGGTGGGTTGGTTAGGTGGTGGGTTTTACTGTTGGGGGGACTTTGTATTTTTTGCAGAGTAAAAGATCTGTTTAACTTAGGGCTATGCCCTTACAAAAGGCCCTTTTAACGGTTATTGGTAGTTCATTGTAGGGTAGGGGGTGTTTTTATTTTGGAGGGGGCTTTTTATTTTTATAGGACTATTAGATTAGGTGTAATTGTTTTTATTTTTGATAATTTTGTTTATTATTTTTTGTAATCAGAGTTTTTTATTTTTTGTAATTTTAGTGTTTAGTATTTTTTATAATTTAAGATTTTTTATTTTTTTTCGTAGTCTTAGGTTTTTTTAAATTTCTAATTTAGATTTTTTTAATTGGTAGTTTTTTAATTTTATTAGAATAGTTATGTTAGGTTAATTATAGTTTAAACTTAATTTTTTAATTCACAGGTAAGTTTTTATTTATTTTAAGATAGTTAGATTGTAATTTTAATTTAAATTTAGGGGGTGTTAGGTTTAGGGATTAATAGTTTAATTTAGTGTTTTGCGATGGGGTGGCAGTTTAGGGGTTAATAGGTTTATTTAGGTGTCGGCAATGTCGGGGAGCGGTGGAATAGTGGTTAATAATTATATTTAGTGTCAGCGATGTCGGGGAGCAGCGGATTAGGGGTTAACTTTTATTAATATCGGCAATGTTGTGGAGTGGCGCAATATGGGTTAATAATTAAATTTAGGGTCGGCGATGTCGGGGAGCGGCGGACAAGGGGTTAAAAGCTTTTATTAGCGCTGGTGATGTCGGGGAGCGGCGGCGGAATAGGGGTTAATAACTTTTATTAGTGTAGGCGATGTCGGGGGTGGTGGATTCCTCTCTCCCCGCTACCCGACAGTTCCTACCCAGCCTCCTCCCTACCCTTAGATATATACATATGATTTCCTCTCTCCTATTGAATTTTTTTTTCTATAACCCCCCCACCCATCCCTACACCTTCTCAAGCAAGTCCCTGACCTAGTCCTCCACTTCTGCAATGGCCCACCCCCTTTTCAAGAAAAACCCACCCCCTAAATATTCCCCCTACCACTAACAGATACAGAACACCCATCTAACCCCTCAACCCCTATTGCTAACTGAAGCCTACCACAAGCATGCACATACCCTTAACCTCATATCTGAAACCCATGCTTAGGGCTTGGGGCCATTTACCCTGACAGGCTTTCATCCCATATCATATTTATTAGATAAACTACCCACTCATAGCCCAAAACACCCAGCACTGGCCCCCCTATCCTCTCCCCCCCCACCCTACCAACCCAGCCAAACCTCACATCAGCCCTGACCCTTGCTCCTGATGCGGGTCCCCCTTCACCCCTCCTCCTCCCCAAGGCCTCCGCCTCTCACCTAACCCACCCACCTTACAGGTCACCTCTACCGCCCACTGCCGCTAAGCCCCGCCCCCTCCCACTGATGTGCTCTGGCTCACACACTGCCCTGCAAAGGCCCTTGCAGCCTCCCCACTGGCTCTCCAGTCCCCATACCTGCTACGGCCATACTGGGCCCTGATCGCCAACTCCTTCTCCAGCCTCCGAATGCGGCGGACCCCTCTTGCTGCTGCCGCTCTGTGATGTTACCACTCACTGCCGCACTAGGCTGCAACCCCATCCTGGGCCTGGCCGTCTGATCAGCTCCTGCAGCAGGATGAAATTCAGCTGTACCACCACCTCTCCGTCTACCGCTGCCCCTCCTGGGCCTAGCAGACCCCAGATCCGGACTGAGATGCTCCAGTGGCCTGGGCTGGAACTCCATGCAGGCCATCCACACCTCCTGCCAGCTGCCTCCCTAGGAAGGGAAACTGCCTCCTCCTCTCTCGTGGCTGCCTCCCCAGTCATATTCAGCTACTTCTGAATCCAGCTGGCTCCTCTCTGTTTCGCCATCTCCATCACCTCGGCCAACAGGGCCTCAATATGCAGGTAAGGCAAAACAAATCACCTCACAGTGCTGCTCCTGATAATAATGTCTGCCTCTACTTCCTGTCCTAAGTTTATAAACCCCTTCATCCAATTCCATCCCCCTGTCCTCTATCTCACCCCATGTCCTGCTTCCTAGTGGACTCACATAACCCTTTCCTCCATTTTTATAAACAGAACCAATAAGGAAAATAGCAAGCTCAACTATAATTATATATCATTCATACTAAAATTCATACTAAGGGAGGTGCATCCTAGAAAAAGTATATGCATAAAATGTAGAAGAAAAGTGGATATGCCAAAATAAGGTATATCCAAAAGTCCAGGGGTACAGCACTCTCACTATCTAAAAAGATTTACAAAAACAGAGACAGTAGAGTAAATTGAAAAAAGTAATAATTTTATGTGATCATAAATACATATAAAATTATGTTACCAATATTAGTACAAACAACACTATGGCTAAACACATGGAGACAAACAGACAAACCAAAATATATGACACAAGGGACCCTCACATAAAAACAAAGAGCAAAGCTAGCCAGCTGGTAAAGTTCATATGGTGCACCATAAATAATAAAGCAAGTCAGCAAGTCAGCGTTAAAGGCTGAATGCCAAATGTTAATTATTCCTAAAAGCTGTTAACAATTATACCATGCAGACCAGAAATGCTCAATATAATAGTTCCATATAGACCAATAGTGAAGTTCCTTATAAGCTATAGCAAGGTATACACAATACGGACCCTCGTCAGCTTTCACCGACTTCAAAGGTCAGACCATATTAAACAAAAATTGGTATTTACTCTCAAATGATGACACCATTTCTGAATACGTGGGCAACTATCCTCAGATGTATGCGTGTAGAGCAAACAACTTAAATGACCTTTCAGTCCAAAGTGAATTTACTAAAGCAACAACCAATAATTGGTTGGTCGATCAAGCACAAAATACAGTTGTATGCTCTCTATCCAGCCAATGTGTAGCTTGCCCATTTGTTACGAGGACAAAAACTTTTGAAACAACTACAAACAAGACACATAAAATAATATTGTTCATAAACTGTTCCACCACTTGGGTCATATATCTCCTTTCCTGTTCTTGCCCACGTTTTTACGGGGTAAAACTTATAGGGAGTTTAAATCACGTATATGAACATAGGGATGATATCAATTATGTAAATATAGATAGCCCTATTGCCAGACACTTTGCCAAATTCCATAAGTCCAAACTAGACAGTTTGGAATTTATTGTTATTGAACAGGTTAAACCTCATAGACGAGGAGGTAACATTGATACCATGATAGAGACTAAATGGATTTTTAACTTGCAAACATTGTCCCCTATAGGACTTAATGAAAAATTGGAATTTGCTTCCTTTTTACTGAGGGCTTGACTTATCTGCCTACAGCTAGATTGTCCTCTTGGTCCTCCTTTGTATATCCCTCTTATCCATTCCAGTATCAAATTTGCCATAGTCTAACTCAGGGTAATATGTAGATAACAGTGCATCTAAAATCATGATTTTCTACACATATAGACTTTATTATTTTCCTAATGGAATATTAAACCCATGGAGTATTTAAAAATTACATTGATTGTAGATTTTTCCTAAATCTATACAATTAAAAATATCTGTAAATCGTTTGCAATATTTATTTGCTTGATGTTTTGTATATAGTTGTTAAATGTTGTTCATGTTTGTGTATTTCTAGTAATCCTCTCATGCTGAAAATACATATCTATTTGAAGAAATAACTGATTAATAGTAGGTTTTCATCTCAGCAAACTAAATATCAAAACAGCTGGACCGTAAAGAGTACATAATAATACAAGAAAAAAAGGCACCTCCTAGTGTAGCCAATACAGAACTGGGCAAATGTGATAAGATCTAAATTTTATACTCACAAATTGTGAAGGCAGAGGTAGTGCCAAGGTAAACAGTCTGGGAACTTAGCAGTGTCCCAGTTGACTGTGCACCAAATGTCAGGGCAGCTCCTCCTGTTGAGTTGTTATAGGAATCTAAAAAAATGGAAGATGTACAGAGGGCGACTCCTAGTGCAGATCAGTTAGCATTAAATAGTCCCACTAACAACTCCCCTTAGAAGTATACTCATACAGTGGGAAGCACACTATAGTGCTAATGTAGCTTGCTTGGTATATTGCAGTGGCCCAGCGCACATGTATACTCTGGCAGTGAACTGTTCCAAGGTATTTTTTGAGATATTCCAATGAAACAATAGGAGACTTCAGTGAATAAAAAGAACTTTATAAAAATCAATGTATCATATATAAAATCAGTCAGTAAAACACGCTACGCATTTCTCAGAGCTAACCACTCTGTTTCCTCAGGCAAGTAATACTGAACAATAGCTGAAGTCTCCTATTTATGTAACTTAGAACCAATTAAGGAATGAGTTACACCTAGTACACACCCTTTCTCTATTCTCACAGGTGTATTTGTCTATCTAATCTAGAACAGCATTGCTTCAATATAATATGAGAAGTGCATGTACACAAAGTTATACAATGTATAAGAAACCAAACGATATATATACATAAGCACATGGAAACATGATATAACATATCCAACAATATTATTTTTAAAACAAATAATTAATACATGTATACATACATTTTAGACTGATAGTTTCCCAGGTCATAGAAATCCATTGTCAAAAAACCCATTGTAAAGAGAACGGCCTATAAGAGGATACGTTTTTTAATGAAACTTCATCACCCGGAAGAAGCTCCTTGCTGCAATTGGAATCGAAGCGAAACACGCAAGAGGATGCGTAGGTGTGTAGCAGCTCATCCGTGGAATCCCCCCACCATACGCTGTATCTTATACTATCGACCTTGGGCAAGTGAAGTTAGCCTTGAATCACCCTGTCTAGCTGAAGAAAAGGTACAATCATGGACCGGAGGAGTCGGCTGTGGTGCTGACGTTGGTCTGACCTTTGGAGTTAATGAAAGCTGACGAGGGTCCGTATTGTGTATACCTTGCTAGTGCTTATAAGGAACTTCACCATTGGTCTATATGGAACTATTATATTGAGCATTTCTGGTCTGCGTGGGATATCTGTCAACAGCCTTTAGGAATAATTAACATTTGGCATTCAGCCTTGGCATTTGTTATTTCTGTTAAGCAGAACTGTTAATTGATCATTGCTTTCTGCATACTAACACTGACTTGCTGACTTGCTTTATTATTTATGGTGCACCATTTGAACTTTACCAGCTGTTTAGCTTTGCTCTTTGTTTTTATGTGAGGGTCCCTTGTGTCATATATTTTGGTTTGTCTGTTTGTCTCAATATGTTTAGCCATATTGTTGTGTGTACTAATGTTGGTTTATTATTTGGTTATTGGTTTGGCATTATAAAAACAGCACTTTTCTTTTTATATATACCAATGGGGGAATTTGTATTATCAGATGTAAACCATGTAGTCATAGTGATTTAAAAATTATACATATTTACCTGCACATGGGGTGGGAGGGGCTATTAAGGAAAGGTTTATTTTAAAAGGCTATAGCTTCCATTAGTTAAACAGATGCCTGAGGAAACAGCCAGCCTGGCTGAGAAACGCGTTGCAACTGTTTTTAACATTTGTTTTTACTTATTGGGGTGTAACTGTCCCCTGAACTTTTAACAATTGTATCAATAAATTGCTACTTTTTATGGAAGCCTGAGCCTGTTCGTTTGCTTGAATACATTGGCGTTCATTATCCTGCTGTAGGATCAGTGTAGCTGGGTCACTGTGATTCCCCAGCCTGTCTCAATCAGCACATGTGTGCTGCTCCCTTTGTGAGTATAACATCATCACAATCGTTTATTCTGTGCCATCACTCTTGCAATGTTGCACTAGGAGGTGCCCTCTCTTTTTTGTGATTCCTTTTCACAGATCTTTGTTTCTTTGTTTGACATAAGAGGAGCTGCCCACCAATTGGGGTTATCATACCATCAACTACACTTGGATGCCATAAAGGAAACTATACGACTATACAGAAGATTCTAGGACATTTGTGAACATTGGCCTAAGTCCTGTATCTTAGGACAAGCATTCAGCTAAGTTACCACAAATAAGTGGCTTATGATTGTGGATATGAATTGCAAGTCATTGTTATAAAATATTTGCTGATTAACACATTTTTTCTTTAATAGTGCCCCCTATGGTTGGATACCTAGGTATCATCAACAGGTTCTTGTAAAATAGTTTTTACGTGAGGGGCCCATGGGGCATATATGTTGGTTCTTCTGTTTGTCTCCATGTGTTTGGCCATATTGTTGCTTGTACTAATGTTGGTAACATCATTTTATATCTATTTATGATCACATAAAATTATTAATGTTTTCACATTACTCTACTGTCTCTGTTTTTGTAAATCTCTTTAGATAGTGAGAGTGCTGTACCCCTGGACTTTTGGATATCCCTTATTGGCATATCCTTTTCTTCTACATTTTATGCTTTCCTCCATGTTACTCCTTCAGGGTTATTACTTTCTATTCTATAGCAGAACACTTATGCTGTTTCTATTCAGATCAAAAGCGTTGATAGTAAACTGCTCTTACACCCCTTGAGCTTAAAGGGACCTGAAATCTAAAAATGTTCTTATATGATTCAGACAAAAATTACATTTTTTTTTTTAAAGTTTCCAATTTACTTATATTATCAAATGTGCTTTGTTCTCTTGTTATTCTTTGTTAAAGGGATATCTAGATAGCGTGCACATGTCTGGAGCACTACATGACAGGAAATAGTGCTGCAATATAGAGTTCTTGCCATATAGTGCTGCAGACACCTTCACAATCCTGAACTTACCTTCCTGCTTTTCAATAATGAAAATCTGGTAATTGAAGTAAAATGAATAGTTGTTTAAAATTGTCCCTTTAACCCCTTCACCCAATCCGACGCACACACACACATATATATATATATACGTCATGTGGTATATAGCCCATCGTACCTCATAACGTATATATATGTCGGCCCTTCAGGAAGCTTCAGCAGTCTCGGTTCTCAAGTGACAACCGAGACTTGCTCTTCCTGGACTGAAGGTATATTCCTTCATATGGTTACCGAGCTACACTGAGGAAAAAAATTATAAAATAATAAATAAATAAACAAAAATAAAGCTATAAACTGGCTACTGAGCTGCCAGTACCTAGTATGGTGAATGCCATTTGGAGGGGGGAGGGTTAGAGAGCTTTTTGGGAGGGATCAGGGAGGTGGGAAGGTAAGGGGGAATCCTACACTGCAGAAAATAAATAAATACATACAATTTATTAAAAAAAAAATAAAAATAAACAACAACAAAAAACTAACCCTAGGACATAATACTAGCAGAGTGTCTGCCAGTACCTAAGATGATGGTAAGAAGTGTGAGTGTGTGTGTGTGGGGAGATAATTGTTTGGGAGGAATCAGGGAGGTGAGAAGTGTCAGGTGGGAGGGTAATCCCTGCATTAAAATACTATTCCCCTTCTAGTTTACTAATTAACCCCATCACTGCTTGGAATTTCAGAAGTGTGATGCGCAGTTGAAATTAGTGACTTTCTAATTAACAAAAACTAAATGGAAACAATTTGTCTTATGAATGCAGTAGTTGTGTCTAAATCATTTCAGTGATAAACCCAAAGTTTGTGAAAAAGTTAACAATTTTTATAATATGATTGTTTTTGCCAGCAAAACTGTGGCATGAAATATACAAAAATGGGGCTTGGTCAACACCTTTGATTGACTACTTAAAATAAATAAATAGTTTTAATAGGTAGATTAAAAGGGTTCTACTTCTGTTTAAATTGAGTGATAGGGAAAATGTTAAAAATTCTTTGTTTCTTTTTTAGGGAATTTTTCTTTGAAATTCATGGAAGCGAAGGGGCTATTAGCAGCGGTGCAATTAAATGTATTACATTTAAATAGGGCATCAGCTACACTTTACATTGGCTGCACCTCCAGTATGTCAAAAAGGATAAAAATTTAGGAGCTCTAAATATAAGTTAATAAAATTAGCTTTTATAAAGTATTTTTATCAGAAATGTTTAAATTAGCCACATGTGCTTAACTAAAACTTCAATACAGTGGATTTATTGTTTACTATCACTAAGGCATTTCCTCATTATTCTGAGAACAGGGGGTAAGCTCCTATCTTGGCCCCTACTGTACTTAGAGGAACACAGTCAGTTCATCAGAAGTGTTCAAAATATTGTATGTTGCTTGGGTGTTTATGTGTTCATTTTTCTAATTCATTCTAAACCATGTAAGAACATACATTTCAATTAATAAAACCTTTCAAATAATGTCTACAGAATATCTGGAATCTAATTAAAACATGAAAATTGTAAGAAATTAGATGTTTCAGTGCTTTTTATGAAGCTAAAATGAAAGTAAAAAAGCACCTAATTGATCATGACTACTTTATTCGAACACAAGATTTTGTACTTAAAGGGACACTAAACCCAAAATGTTTCTTTCATGATTCAGATAGAGAATACAATTGTAAACAACTTCCTAATTTACTTCTATTATCTAGTTTACTTCATTCTTTAGATATCCTTCGTTAAAGAAATAGCAATGTTCATGGGTAAGCCAATCCCACAAGACATCTATGGGCAGCCACCAATCAGAAGCTACTGAGCCTATCTAGATATGCTTTCAGCAAAGGATATCAAGAGAATGAAGCAAATTAGATAATAGAAGTAAATTAGAAAGTTGTCTTACATGAAATTCTCTTTCTAAATCATGAAAGAAAAAGTGTGGGTTTCAAGTCCCTTTAAGGGGCCATTCATTATTAAACTCATTGCATATATGTACAATTAAGCAGTTAGAATGTACACGGTTTTCAAATCAAGGCCAGTTCAGTGATACACTTCTCAAAAAGATTGGTAAAACGTTCCTGCCCTCTTTTGCTGTAGTGAATTAGAAACAGATGTGAATTAGCTTGTACTCTGAAATGTCCAATCACTGTGTAGAATGTTACAAACTGAAGTACAGTTTTCAGAGGTATTGTACAGCCCAAGCAGACAAGATAAATAATTAAGGCATATTGCCATAATGCTTTACATTTTCTTAATAAAACAGTTATAAGGAGATTAAAGGAAAGTGAAACTAAACATTTTTCTTTCATGATTCGGACAAAGCATACAATTTTAAACAACTTTTCAATTTACTGCTCTTATCTAATTTGTTTCATTATCTTGGTATCCTTTTTTGTAAAATCATGCCAAGGAAGCTCAGGAGCAGCAAAGCATTACTGGGAAATAGCAGCTTATTGGTGGCTGCAACTCTATGCCTATCATCATTGGCTTTCAAGAAGATACCAAGAGAATAAAGTAAATTTGATAATAGAAGTAATTGAAAAGTTGTTTAAAATTGTATTCTCTATCTGAATCATGAATGAACATTTTGGGAATTCATGTCCCTTTAATTATTGAGTTAATATCCATTTAACCATAAATATCAATTCATTATATTATGAGTGAAGCGCAAATTAACGCTCCCACTTGAGCGTTAACGGCGCTAAAAATTAAGACTTTTGAGCACGTAAGGTTGCGCTCATATTACGAGTTTAAAGTAAACTGTTTTCGCTCTAACGATAAACCCGACTAGGGCAAAAATCTGAACATAAAATATTGTGTATAGATTCCCCTATAGAAGTCAATGGAGAAAAAAAGTGGAAAAAACACCCACTCTCAAGCACACAATCGCATATTCTCATTTGTACTAACCCGACATGAAAATATGAATAGTTCATATTCCAATGTTCTTTACATAGACAGAAGTTATATTTATTTCTAAATACATATTTCTACATATATCTGATGGTTTATTGATACAATATATACAAATATACCGTATATATATATATATATATATATATATATATGCACATGATTACATATACTGTAGGTATAGATATACAGTATATAAATATAAATATAGATATAGGAATGTCTATTTAGAAATACATAAAACATATTCTGATATTCTTGTATGTGCAGAACATTGGAAAGTATAATATTTACAGTAAATACCCTTTATTAAATATGAATATTGCATTAATATGCTTTATAATGTTTTTATTTAATTAACGGCAAAGGGTTCCAAAGCACACACACATATATATATATATATATATATATATATATATATATATATATATATATATATATATGTCTATATATGTACAGTATACATATGTATTTATGTGTTTATATGTGTATATGCTGTATGTCTGTAAATACATATAGACACACAATCAAAGAGAAGTAGGCATACTGCAATTGATCCTTATATAATACAGAAGGTTAATCTTCCTAAACCTAACCAGCACAAATATGCTGCCCTTGTTCCCCCCCTACCTCTACAAAACACAGGAAATACCTTGCGTGTATGTACGTACGATGAGGACACTGAGGCTCTTTTTCTCCTTAGCCCGACTGTATCTGTATCCTCCACGGGCCGAGACTCACTCGGCAGCTGAATCAGCTGGTCCCCCAGCGTTCGCACTTCACACGCTGTTCCAAGACCCGGAAGTGAGGCTCCACTGATGTCGGTGATGACGTATATGCAGGGGGGGGAATCGAAGGGACGGAGGTACCTGGACTGGCTGCAAACCCCCGACCAGGCGGGTACAGAGGTTCCGTGAGCTGGTAGAAACACAGGAAAAGAACGTAGATTTGGAGCCGCTGTAGTAAAACTCTTTATTGGAAATCCTTAAAAGTTGGGAGGCATCCCAAGCACATAGATAGGCAACACACAGCCTGCCTTTTTTTTCTAACACCTGAGATCTCATATCTTTTAGCCTTTATAACGTTTGTGTGCAATATTTTTTACAAATATTTTTATTAGATGGCGTTATTATAAGTGTAACTATACTTTGTAATGTATTTTTTATGTGTTTTGTGCAACTTTTATGTTTCATGAAACAGTTAACCAGAGCTCTGAAGTTGAAGTAAAGATTCTAGCGTAAATTGTGATTGCGCGTACACTATCGCGTTTACTTTCAACTCATAATATGAGCGGTAAGCCTAATGAGAGCAAAATCCTGGTGATATACACCTTATCGCTCGGGCAAGTTCAGATAAATTTATGTAGCTTAATTAATGCTTAAAGGGACATTGCAGTCAAATTTGAAACGCAGATAGATGAATAACATATTTGACTAGAATCATATTTGCTACATATACGTATTAGCAAAAATGTTTCTAGTAAAAGTTATTACTGTTTTAGTGTTAACATTTTTTAAATATTTTTAAATATTGCAATAAACATTTTAAATATTGCAGCTGCTCAGAGCACCAGTGGGGTTTGTATCATGTCAGCAATTAACTGATTGAGACATTACCAAATGGTACAAGCACCTTAGGTTCTCTTAGCAAATGCTGTGTTTAAAATGCTGGTGCACAGTGCATACTTAAATACACTGTTGAAACAGTTTTAGATTTTATTAGAAACATTTTTGCTAATTAATTTATATTGCAAAAATGCTTCTATTAAAAAGTGAAATGCACCCATCTAAGTTCCAATTTTAACTGGAATGTCCCTTTAAGATAATTGAAGAAATTTTATAATCAGTGTATATCATCCATGACTTGTACAAGCTCACCTATTTAGAAGTTGTATAACAATAAGCCATTTTCTCTTTTCTAAGAGCATTACTGAAATGAATACATTTTTATAAAAGAGGTTTATAATTTATGCATGCTAGCAAATAGTAATTGTTAATACATCATTTAATTTTCTCTACCGCCCCTTCTATAATAGTGTAGGGTATAAACATGCAAATTTTCTCACGCTTATAAATTATCCGTACATCATTTTCCCTGAAAACAGTTGACAAGTGACTGACAGAGTAAACCTTTGTGAAATTTAATTCAGATGCTAAATTGCTATTGTACAGGAAGCGCATTTAGAAGGCGTGATCTTAAAGCAATGCCATAAATATTCCCTGCGGGATGGAAGAAAGTATCAGTACACATTCCTGCTGGATTAACCTTATCTCTTTTCCTCTTAAAGTTTCCCGTTTCATGGTGAAGAGCACAATAGATTTCACATGTACGGAAGAATACTAAATTTTAATTTTATTTTATTTTTTAGTGATTATACATTTTGTGAAAAGTTTAAAATATTATACATAACAAAAACATATCAAATTCTCAGTACATTACCAATTACAGCTATCACAATGAGCCAGATTTTTTTATATATATATATTTATTGAGAATCTTTAGAGAATATAACAAAGACAAATGGTTACAAGTCACAAATTGTAAAGCAACCTCGTACAGGTAAAAAGCTATATAAAGACAATAAAGACAATAATTCCCTTTTGCAATGACACATCTTAACACAGATAGTGAATCCTTTCTTAAGATACAGTACAGATTGGTTGTTTGAAATCCTCATTTTATATTAATTACACAATTATAAACAGCTTAATGTATAGACAAACAATCAGCTCTTGCCTTAAATTAAAAGATACAGTAGGCCTTTAGCATAGATTCTGTAGCGTAAACTCTATATCTATACAGTGAACTTATATAACACAAATTAGAATAATTGTACAGCTTCTATACAATGAATTCCAAAGAAGCATTATGTTAGCATGTGTCTATATGCTAAAAGAAAATACTCCAGATCTCTAAAGAGAAGAGAATAGAAGCAGAGGGGAAGAAGAAAGGCAGAAGAGAAAGAGGAAAAAAAAAAAGGGGGGGGGAGGGGAGGGGGGATAGGATACTTCTAAAAGGGGGCGGGGAGGTCTCTAGGGTATGTTAATCTCATTCCATTTACTCCAAATTTCATAATATAATTCAAGTTTGTTTATATGTCGAAAAGCAAATTCCTCCATATTTTTTATGTGCTCAATGATATTTATTACTTTTTTAAGAGATGGAGAAGAGGGCTGCTTCCAGTCCCTGGCAATAGCCAGCTTAGTGGCCATGAGTACATATGAGGTCAGATTCCTCTCCGCCTCAGACATTTCTGGGAAGCCATGATGCAGGAGACCCACAGAAGGGGAAAATCATAATGCAATGTTGAGATCATGAAGAATCCCAAAAACAAATCTCCAAATGTCTTTAACTGAGGGACAGTGCCACCATATATGGATTTGTGTACCCAAATTCCCAAATTGTCTCCAACACATGGGAGAGGTTGTCTGGTAGAATTTGTGGAGCGCAACTGGAACAAAATGCCAGCGAGTTGTTATTTTATAGTAAAGCTCCCATAGAGTCGCGCTATGTAGAATTTTTTAAGCTTTTACCAGCTCACTTACAAATTGATAAGTGTCTCACAACTAGTTTTAAGTTCTCTCTCCCAAGCTTTATATTGACTATGTTTGGTCAGAAGCGGGGGTGAGATCATTAAACTGTAATGAAATGAGAGGGAGTCTTTGATTGGCTTACCTAATTTCCATCTTTGTTCCCATCTGGTGGGAGACCGTGTAGGTTGACCCGAAAGCCCCCAGGCCTTAAGAATACTAGCTAATCTTAGAAATTCAAAGCCAAGTGAGGGTGGCAGAGAGAATTTAGTTTTCACCTCTTCAAACGGCAGGAGAGACTCATTATTATATAGGGATGCTATAGCCTCATTAGCAGCAGTTGACCAAGTCCCTACATGTGTCTCACACTTTGAGACCAGAATATTACGAATTGTATAGAGAGGAGACGAATGAGGGGCAATAGACTCCATGTGCTTTTTGGAGTCCCAATGTTTCAATGTATCCATAAGGAGCGGGTGATCAATTTTCAAGGACCTCCGAAGATGTCCAGGTATCTAGGGAAGATCAGAAAGCAGAATACCATTGGGGAGAAATGATTGCTCAACTTCTTGCCACCTTGAGCTAGAGTCCTTGATACTCCAACCAAGCATGTGAGCCAGTCTGGCAGCATCATGATAGGTTAAGATACTAGGATATGCCAGTCCTCCTCGGTTAATTGGTTGTTGGATCACTGCCGTGACAATTCTGGGCCTTCTACCTTTCCAGATATATTTTGAAAGAATGCTTTGGTACTTATTGAGAATTGGCCTTGGGACTGATAAAGTTATACACCTAAAAAGGTACGTAAGCTTCGGGAGCAGTGTCATCTTCACAGCAGCAATTCTGCCAGTCCACGAGAATTCTCTGAACTCCCAGCTCTCCAGTAGTTTTCTAAATTCAGCGAAGCATTCAACATAGTTTTTAACTATCATTATATCAGGATCTGGACTTAGATAGATACCTAAATGCTTAATGATTGAGGGAGACCAGTGAAAATATTTCAAATCATGATCCGAAATATTCAGATACAAAACTTCTGTTTTTGAGTAGTTCAATTTATAAAAACTGCACTTTGCGAATAATTCTAAATTTTTGAAGACCGCTGGCATAGAACTAGATGGGGATGTAAGCAGGATCATCACATCGTCAGCGAATAAGGCAATCTTGTTGATCGAACCACCGAAGTTAATGCCTGAAACATTGGGATCAAGCCTAATTAGTTGGGCCAGGGGCTCTATAGCCATTGCAAAGAGAAGTGGCCTGGTGCCATTAAGAATGTCAAAGGATGCTGAGTTAAAAGCTTTCCGCTAACCCTCGCTGATGGGGCTGAATACAGAGCCCTGGTAGCTCTGATGAATTGGGGGGATGCCAAATATCTCCAAGACACTCCAAAGATAGTCCCACCTGACCTTGTCAAACGCCTTCTCAGCGTCCAAAGACAGGGCCAGGAGGGGAATCCTTTTCCTTTTAGCCTCAAATAGGATAGAAAAGAGCCTGCGTGTATTATCAGGACCCTCTCTACCTGGAATAAATCCAACTTGATCGGGATGGATGATGTTCTTTAAGACTGAGGCTAGTCGGTTAGCGAGAATCTTGGAATAAAATTTTATATCTTAATTGATTAAAAAAATGGGCCTATAATTCTGGCACAAATGGGGCTCCTTACCAGGTTTCAATATGGTGATGATATCTGCTTCTAGGAATTCTCCAAGGCAGGACCCAGTGGACATAAAAGCATTGAAGGTTCTGAGTAAAATTGGGCATAATACCTCACTAAAGGATTTATAATATTGCCCTGTAAATCCATCAGGACCCGGAGCTTTTAAACTGAGCAATAGCTTTCTGTAGCTCGGTCATCGTGATAGGGGATCTCAATATAGTTATTGCTTGTTTGTCAATAGTAGGGAGCTCTAAGGATCTCAGTAATTCCATCACCTCTTCAGTAGAGGAAACGTTGATAGTGCTTTCATTGTTCAAACTATAAAGCTTAGCATAAAAGGCACGGAATGCATCACCTATGTTGCCGGGGGAAACTACTACTCTTTTATCATACACAATTGAGGTTATGAAAGGCTGCGCTTGTCTAACTCTAAGCTTGGTAGCTAGTAGGGAATTTGCTTTATTGCTATGGTAATAAAATATTTGCTTGAATTTGCTAAGGGTTTTTTGAACCCTAATCAGTTCAAGTCTATTGAGTTCTGCTTTGATGTTCTCCAATTGCTTAGTGCCCTGTTGGGTTGGATTGGATTTTAAGAGGGAGGACTGACGTCTATACTCACAAGTGAGTTCAGCAAGTGATTTGCCCTGAGATCTTTTAACTTGAGCTGCTTTATTAATCAGGGAACATCTGAAGTATGCTTTCAGAGCAGCCCAGATATATTGCACATCAGTATGTTCTCTTTCATTAATCTGTATAAATTCTTGCAAATCGGCTTTAGCTTTTCGCAAAGTATTGGGATTCGCCAGAATCCAGTCATCATATCTCCATTTTTTACAGGGGGTGCCAGAGGCGGGGAGAAAGATACAATCAAAGGGTCATGGTCAGACCAAGAAACTAGCTCGATTTTGGAGCTATGGACCTCGTTTAATGTACCAGCCTCCACGAATATGTAATCAATTCTCGAGAACATTTTATGGGCATTGGAGTAAAATGTAAAATCACTATCTGAGGTGTGCATCGCTCTCCACACGTCATATAAAGTAAATTGAGACATCAGAAATCTAAAAGCGCTCGCTAGGGAGCTGGTAGAACAATCAGAGCGAGATTTAACAATTCCTTTTCTATCAACAAGGGGTTCCCATATAAGGTTAAAGTCTCCCCCTACAATAAGGGTTCCATGTTTAATTTTAGCTATTAGTGTAAGTAAATGTTTTAAAAAAGGCAGCTGTTTGGTATTTGGGGCGTATAAATTTACCAGAGTATATTTGCGTTCATTGATGTTACATATGACTATGATAAATCTGGCTTCCTCATCTATTTCAACATGTATAATTTCAACTTTTAGGTCATCTTTAAAGAGGATAGCAACTCCTCTCGATTTGCTAGAATGGGAAGCCTCCAATTTAGTGGAGAAGTGTTTAAAGGAGTACTGGATATTAGTGGTCTTGACCCAATGGGTCTCCTGCAAGAAGGCAATATTAACCCCGGAGCGCCTAAGATTAGAAGAGAGGAGGCTCCGCTTAGTCGGGGAGTTGAGACCCTGAACGTTATGCGTGATTACACGCATATCCATTATTGGGTAGGGGAGGGAAAGAGGGAATGGGAGGGGAAGAGGTACGGGAGAAGGGAAGAGAGAGAAAAAAAAAAAAAAAGGGGGGGGGAGGTGAAGGGGGGGGGGGAGAGGAAAGAATATAGTCGAGAATAAAAGAGCAAGAAAGAGAGGAGGTTTGGAGTAACAAAACTCTATATGCTGTTTGGAAAATTTAAATGGGAAAGCAAAATCTGGCAGGCCATGAAGTTTTGGAGAGTCTGAATGTTTATTATTTACAATACAGTATCTTAAAACAAACTAAGAATTGGGCACGTAGAAGTAGGGGTAATAGAGGGGGATAGTCAGCGGGTAAGCACCGCTTTAAGTTTAGGGGGGTAATTATAGCTACAATTAGAAAATATATAATCTAATGATTAAGCAATTGGAGCTGTCTGAGGGAGGGCGGACAGCTTGCTTTTATATGAAATAGCAAGGGAGAGAGTTAGAAAACATCATAATGAGGGATATGTGTGCGAAAAGGGAAAGGAAGGTAAGATAAGAAAAAGCAAAGAAGGAGAGGGGCATAAGACCAAGAAGATATAGTTAACCGAATAGGTAAACAAAAATAACTTAGCAACTTATAAATACATAAATAGGAGACAGGATTGTCCCCAATTCAATAACAATAAACAGTAGGTAAACCATAAAGAAGCTGCTGAGGGATTTGCAGCTTTAAAACTCGCAACAAAACCAACAAAACAGAGAGCACTTAATTTACACCTTAATAAAGTGTTATCTAAGATCACCAACCTCTATTACTTCAGTCTCTATAACATCACTTCTTTCGTCCTCGCTTTGGGCCCATAAAGAGAGCAGATAACTGTTGGTGGACCTCTACTCATGAAGGTCTATTAGCATATCCCTACATAGTTCTATGTTACACTGATCCACTATGACATTTATCTACTTTATATAGTTATCACCATAGTCTTTTAGATATTTGCAGGTTACTTACAGTTGGGGGTCACATAACCATTGATCCTGCAATTATCATTACACCTGCGGAATAATATAACCCGATAGAATCTAAAAGAGAGGGTATTGGCTGTTTAGATGCAAATACAGAACAATTTAATTTATGTTTCCCCAGGGGGAATAAATTACCTAGGTGTTGCTATGTAGTGGGAGTGGCCTCGAATAGAGATGTATAACTAACTCCCACAGCAGCAAGGCACATGGCAAGGTTCTATGTTGGTGGTAGGTAGATGGGTTAACATACAATTAGTGTTAGCCTCCAACTGACATAAATACTAGGGGAACATGTCACAATTACCAAATACACCAAATATTAAATAACAAATAAACGGTATTACTTAGAGGTTATATAGCCCACTAGTCTGCCTGCAGCCTATATGAATAAATAAGGGTGACTGAAGAGATATGGAAGACCGTACTCTTTTAGGCATTTGTAGGTTAAGCTAAGTTGGGGGCCACACACCTATTGACCCTATTATTGTTATACATGCGGGACAGAGTAAACTTATGGGAACTAAAAAGAAAGGAAGGGGAGTTGACTATTAAGCTGTGTGTATAATATAGTTGACCCTCTGTTTCCTAAGGCAAGTCAGGTCACCCAGGCGGTGTTGTGAAGCGATAATAGTCACAAATTAAAGAGTATGATTAGCACACATAGTAACAAGACATATACCAAGGTTATATTCAGGTGATATACAAATGAGTTGGCAAACAACTAGGGTTAGTCTGTAATTGTCAAAAATAGTAGAAGAGCATATAACATTTGCTTAAGTATACCCATTATTGCATAACAAATAAAAGATATTGCATTGCAGTTATACAGCCCACCAGTCAATGTTCAACCTATAAGGAGGAAAGAAGGTGACTTGAGAAAAAAGTACGTAAAAAGGATACATGAAGCAGATGGTTGATTCTCCAACAATCAGGGATATAGTCTTGCAGCTACTTTACAAGGGACATCATGGTTCATATGTACATAGTTAGCTGTTTAGAGGTCCTGCTGGTTGATGTTGCACCTCTTAGAAGCAGGAGATGAACGCCTTGGCTTTGGGGTCCATTCGGAGGCAGCTATCCTGAGAGAAGTAGAGTTCAATTGTGAAGGATATTGAGCAAAGGTCTCTCGTTGAAGAGGTACAGAATCTCGCTGTGCAGAGGGCTCAACAGAAGTAATCTGCAGCAATTTCAAGTTATTTAATAGCTCAATTCCTTGCTGTAGATTGGATATAGTATAAGATAGGTCCTCGTGTTGGAAGAATAGTTTCACAGGAAACCCCCATCTATACTTAATTGAATGTTTGCGAAGACACTGGGTTATAGGTTGGAAAGATCTTCTCTTCGCTAATGTATGGGTTGATAAGTCTGGGAAGAATAGCACTTCTTTGTAGGGATCTGGTAAGTCTTTATTAGTGAAGGCCACCTTCAATAGTTTCTCCTTATAGGTGTAATAGTGGAGTCTGACGATGACATCCCTAGGCTGAGCCTGGTTGGAATTCCTGGGCCTAATTGCTCTGTGAGCTCTATCTACCTTAGCCTCAGGATCTTGAGGATTATTTAGCAGCATCCCAAATAGATCAGAGAGGTATGTAGGGAGGTCAGCAGCGGATACACTTTCAGGTATTCCCCTGAGGCACACATTGTTGCGTCTCGACCTATCTTCAAGGTCGGCTAGTTTCACTTCAAGGTCCGAATTCAATTCTGCAAGCATTTGGGAATATGAGAAGAGATTAGAATAATCTGTTACCAGGTCTTCGTGTTTGCGTTCTAGATTATCGGTCCTCTCACCAAGCGCAGAAATATCCCTTTTAAGGTCAGCAACTGAGGTTCTAATTTCCTGCTTCAAAGAGGAGTGGTGCGAGTCCATTTTAGCAGAGAGGAAATTAATGAGAGCCTTGAGAGAGGTATCTTTCGAGATGCAGGCAACATTTTTACCTAGGGAGTGCATTCCTTCTTCTCTTTGCTCAGATGGAGAGTCTCTAGAATCATCATCCGATACATCTCTCTCCAACAAAAACTTACTATGAAAATGGTCTGCAACAGTCCTTTTAGGGCCTTCATTATGTTTGTTGTTGTTTTTCTATCTGTTTGAGTGCGACATTTTCACCTACTACAGCCTCCCAAGCTGCCAGCAATGTATCACAAGGAATCTTTACAACCTCGCTTCTTATAGTATGAATGAATTGGGGTGAGATCCTGCCTCCAATTTGTTATCTTAGCCTCTCATTCTGGGGCAAAGGCCCTCACAGCAAAGAAAAAGAGGGGATTATCTTTCCTTAGTAGATTACTATGAGTTTGTCTATGCACCACGTCTCGGGGAGGTTGCCCTCACAGGGCGATCACGGGAAAAGGCTCTTTGGGTATGTATGACCCACTGACACAATGGACAGCAGGAAAAGGGAGAGAAGGGTGCACTGCAAACAAACTTAGCACGTGACAAGGTATTTGTGCAGTCCGTACACTTGATCAGCGACTTTAGATTGCAGAAGTTTTCAAGGGCTCTAAGCAAACTCTGAAGTAAAAGGGTCTGCCTGTAATCCACAAATGTAGTTACTCTGCCTAATCACCACACATGTAGACACTTTATTTTCTTAGACTCAGGTGATTGAAGCAGTCAGCTCAATGTGAAGCAGAAAAGTTATCTTCAGACACACACTTTATTTTAAGAGTTTTAATAGAGTTACAGCTTGGTCTGCTCCCTTAATCAGGGACTTATGCTATGGGAGTGTGTGAGCAGTATTACCACCTAAGTTTATGGCTTCTGTTATAACTGTATGACTGTGCTAGTATGGCAGGGCAGGTCATAATTCTTCTTCAGATGTATACGGAAAAAAAGAAGAGAAAAAAAAACAGAAACCCTGTGGCAGGCAGTATAGTATTAATGTTTGTGTCACTACCACAGCTTAGTCCCAAGTATTTGCCTGATCAGCTTATTTAAAGTCCCGTGTCTCAAGGAGAACTCTAGCCCCCAGAAATTCCTATGCTGCTGTTAGCGAGATGTGACTTTACACCAACTTGCACCCGGGAGTTAGAGCGCTATGGAGAAGGAGGCAAAGATGGCGAGTTTTGGCGCCTTTTTTATTTTCAACAACTGATCAGCCTCAAATCTTGTTTAGGAGAAGGGCAACAAGCACAGCTAAGGTATTGATAGGGAACCCTGGGCTAGCGTGTAACAAGTCTGATCTGCTGTTAGGATGCCTAAGGTAGATATCTGTTATGTTGCTATATCGGGCACAAGTGGCATGCAGCCTTACCAGCAGCGGGGAGAGCGCGATCTAGGCTCGGCAGGCTCAGCTCCTTTTCCGGACTCCTCCTTAGCAGACGCCAGAGGTCTTTCACATTAACTCCGCTGGGGAGCACACACACCAAGAGCCGCTTGGAAGCGGTGCAGCAGAGGAGCTGGTTGCGGTATTTTAGTTGCAGCTTCAGTCCACAGTTTAGGGTGCGATGATAGTTGAGGCTGAAGGTGTCACTTCTTGACTAGCAGGAATCCTCTTGAAATCACTCCGGAGCGGAGCCCTGACCCTCCGGAGTGCAGGTTGCCCACGGTGATGAAAGTGGGGATAGACTGAAGGCCTCTCACTAGCACAGGGTGAATGAGCAGGTGCCCCAAGAAAATATATCTTTAAATTGCAAGAGTAGCTCTATATTTACAGCACTCTCTCTGAATATAAACTTTTATTTCTTAACAGCACAGCAGTTGGCTCCGCCCCCCACAATGAGCCAGATTTTATCCGACGTAAAAGCATATCTCTCTGTAAAATTTTCCAATACATTTTCTGGAAATTTTTGATTATATATATATGTATATATATATCATTATTTTTTTTATTTTTTTTAAACTTGGTAGACTGTCACAATTCTTCTTATAACTTTACAGGGAGTGCAGAATTATTAGGCAAATTAGTATTTTGACCACATCATCCTCTTTATGCATGTTGTCTTACTCCAAGCTGTATAGGCTCGAAAGCCTACTACCAATTAAGCATATTAGGTGATGTGCATCTCTGTAATGAGAAGGGGTGTGGTCTAATGACATCAACACCCTATATCAGGTGTGCATAATTATTAGGCAACTTCCTTTCCTTTGGCAAAATGGGTCAAAAGAAGGACTTGACAGGCTCAGAAAAGTCAAAAATAGTGAGATATCATGCAGAGGGATGCAGCACTCTTAAAATTGCAAAGCTTCTGAAGCGTGATCATCGAACAATCAAGCGTTTCATTCAAAATAGTCAACAGGGTCGCAAGAAGCGTGTGGAAAAATCAAGCCGCAAAAAACTGCCCATGAACTGAGAAAAGTCAAGCGTGCAGCTGCCAAGATGCCACTTGCCACCAGTTTGGCCATATTTCAGAGCTGCAACATCACTGGAGTGCCCAAAAACACAAGGTGTGCAATACTCAGAGACATGGCCAAGGTAAGAAAGGCTGAAAGACGACCACCACTGAACAAGACACACAAGCTGAAACGTCAAGACTGGGCCAAGAAATATCTCAAGACTGATTTTTCTAAGGTTTTATGGACTGATGAAATGAGAGTGAGTCTTGATGGGCCAGATGGATGGGCCCGTGGCTGGATTGGTAAAGGGCAGAGAGCTCCAGTCCGACTCAGATGCCAGCAAGGTGGAGGTGGAGTACTGGTTTGGGCTGGTATCATCAAAGATGAGCTTGTGGGGCCTTTTCGGGTTGAGGATGGAGTCAAGCTCAACTCCCAGTCCTACTGCCAGTTTCTGGAAGACACCTTCTTCAAGCAGTGGTACAGGAAGAAGTCTGCATCCTTCAAGAAAAACATGATTTTCATGCAGGACAATGCTCCATCACACGCGTCCAAGTTCTCCACAGCGTGGCTGGCAAGAAAGGGTATAAAAGAAGAAAATCTAATGACATGGCCTCCTTGTTCACCTGATCTGAACCCCATTGAGAACCTGTGGTCCATCATCAAATGTGAGATTTACAAGGAGGGAAAACAGTACACCTCTCTGAACAGTGTCTGGGAGGCTGTGGTTGCTGCTGCACGCAATGTTGATGGTGAACAGATCAAAACACTGACAGAATCCATGGATGGCAGGCTTTTGAGTGTCCTTGCAAAGAAAGGTGGTTATATTGGTCACTGATTTGTTTTTGTTTTGTTTTTGAATGTCAGAAATGTATATTTGTGAATGTTGAGATGTTATATTGGTTTCACTGGTAAAAATAAATAATTGAAATGGGTATATATTTGTTTTTTGTTAAGTTGCCTAATAATTATGCACAGTAATAGTCACCTGCACACACAGATATCCCCCTAAAATAGCTATAACTAAAAACAAACTAAAAACTACTTCCAAAACTATTCAGCTTTGATATTAATGAGTTTTTTGGGTTCATTGAGAACATGGTTGTTGTTCAATAATAAAATTAATCCTCAAAAATACAACTTGCCTAATAATTCTGCACTCCCTGTATAATGAATGCCCTAAAATTACTAATACAGAGGATAGGCATCACCTACCAGAATAAGATATTATGAAATGAAGTCAGTTATGGGGATCTTGCTCTTGACAAATCAAATTTACTTCACATGAAACTTGGGTTAATGTTCTTGTGTAGGGGCATCTCTCCCGTAAATTTAGTGCCAATGGTTCATATCAGAAAAAATGCTCAAAATGATACAATTTATTTCAGAACATATACAGAAGGTGTTGAACATGAGGCTTAAAGGGACAGTTAAGTCAAAATTAAACTCTAATGATTCAGACAGAACTTTCTTTAATCTGCTTATTATCGTTTGTTAAAAAGCATTTCTAGTTAGGCTCAGGAGCAGCAATATACTACTGGGAGCTAACTGCTGATAGATGGATAGATGGATAGATGGTGGCTGCACATATATGACTCTTGTGATTGGCTCATTTGATGTCTTCAGATAGCTCCCAGTGGTGCTTTGATGCTACTTTAACAGAGGATACCAAGAGAATGAAGTACATTTGATAATAGAAGTAAATTGGATGAGTCAATTATTCTCACAAACAGGTATCCAAAATCTGTCTGTTGCTATCCCTCAAACATTACCATTGAACACAAGTAACAAAAACGAAACAAGACCAGCTCAATCTCCAGCACAATTACCATTGAACAAACCTGTTTTCTAGAAGACTCTGAATAAACAACTCAGATTTTTTTTTCCAAAATCTCTCTTTCATGTGTTACCCACATGTTCTCATAACCTGATTTACAGTTAATCTCTGTGGCTTTATTGAGTAATAAACTAAAAACAGTTAAAGGGACACAAAACCCAACATTTTATTTTGTGAGTCAGATTATATAATTTTTAACAACTTTTAAATTTACTTTTATCTAATTTGCTTCATTCTCTTGCTATCCTTTGTTGAATTAGCAGTTATGCATAACTGGGAGCTAGCTGAAAGCCAATGACAAGAGGCATATATCTGCAACCACCAATCAGCAGCATCTGTGCCTACCTAGTTATTCTTTTCAAAGTATATAATGAGAACAAAACAAATTTGATAATCAAAATAGTTTGGAAAGTTATTCAAAACTGCATGCTCTATCTGAATCATGAAATAAAATTTTTTCATGTCCCTTTAATGTTGACCATTTCCACTCTTTCTACCTTGCTTTGTATAAATTTTAACGTTAAATATATGAGCAATTTATTCTGCCATCCTGGATAATATTCGGACCTAATGACATAAAGATGATCGACCAGCTGAGTTATTTGGATCCAACATAGGGGTTGATCAGAATATTTTAAAAAGCTTATCACATCAAAATCATTAGCTAAACTTTTCTAAAGTATTGTGATAAATCCCGTAGTGTATGGATAAACTTTACAATATGGTGTTGATGAAAAAATTGCCTTTTTTATCTTTAAGCTTCTCTGAAACTGGCTCCTTTAACACACATGAAGAGCTATTATTAGAGAATGTAGACACGCTGATTAGTGAGTAGATACTTTAGTAACAACAAAACATATGCACATTGCATATGTATCTATTAGCATCTCTCTCCTTGATCCAGGATCATGTAAAAGGAGACGATCTTAAAGATAATTATGTACACATTCTGCTCATCTTAATGACCAGGGTTCAAAATTTCAAGTCCTAAGCTACTAGCCATTAAAAAATGTCACTCGCTACTTATTATCCCACCCACTACCCGCCCACACCACACACACTACTACTCCCCCTCGTTGCATATGTTTAGCAAATGTGAAAAACCTTATTGTGCAGTCATTTTTTTTATATAGTTTTTATTTTATACCATAAATGAAACAATGCTACATATAGTAATACATTTTCAAAAATAGTGCATAGCAGTTAGCAACATCAACTAGGGTTCTGAGGAAGACAACCACTGGATAGAGAAATTAAGTTGTTGAACTGAGAGAAAGCAGAGAGTGCTGACATTGATGTGAGGTCATAGAAGACCTGGATTTATTTCTAATAATTATCATCTCTCAACTATCTTTGTCCACTCCCTCCTCTGTTCAATCTCTCGTTTTACCCTCTCGCTTCTCTCTCAGGCCATATCTTCTCTTTACACTCTTTCTTTCCCCTCTTTCAAATCTCCTTCACGCCTTCTTTTTTTTCTCCACTCTTTCTTAACCCTATCTTTTTCTCCACTTTAACTTTCCTCTCCTATCTCTCTGCCCCCATTTACACTCTCAGAAGTAACATTTTAAGCACTAATGGGGTACAGCCCTAGAGAAATAACATTTCCTTACCCTTTTATGGATATATAATATATATCCCTTTAGATAATATTCGTAGCAGCTAGCCTAACATTCATTTACTAACTTTCACTCGCCACCCTTACCATTTCACTCGCCAATGGCTAGTGGGCTAGTGGAAAATTTGAGCCTGCCCATAATATTAGGTTATGTGAATAATGCTGTAATTTGCAATATATGACATTTTAATCAGGCACTCATAATGGGCCAGATTAAAAGTGGAGCCCTAATTAACACTCCCACTTGAGCGTTTATTGTGCTAGAAGTAAGCTTTTTGAACTTGTTGGGTTGCGCTCGTATTATGAGTTGAAAGTAAATTGTTTTTGCTCTTGTGTGCGCATTCACGTATTCCCCCATAGAAGTTAATGGAGCAAAAAAAGTGAAAAAAATCTAGTACCCCACTCTTGCGCAAACCAGATAGCATATTTTCATGTGTGCTAACCCGACATGAAAATATGAATATTTCACATTCCAATGTTCTTCACATAGCAGAAAATGTTCTATTTATTCATAAATAAATATTTCTACATATATCTGATTTTATTTTGGTACAATATATATCTATACACACACACACACATATATATATATATATTTATATATTTATATATTTATATATACATTATTATATATAGGTATTGATATATATAGGCATATCTATCTATAAATACTTAGAACATCTGCTATGTACAGAACATAGGAATGTGAAATATTTACAGTAAATACATAGTTAAAACCTTTATTAAAAATGAATATTGCATAAATATGTTTTTTCATGTTTTCATCTACTTAACTGCAAAGGACTCTAATGCATATATATATATATATATATATATATATATATATATATATATATATATATATATATATATATATATATATATATATATATATATATATACATATATATATATATATATATATATATATATATACAGTATATATATATATATATATATATATATATATATATACATACATATATGTATATATATATATATATATATTTATTTATATATATATGTCTGTAAATATATATATATATACACATATAAATACATAAATACATTTTACCCGCTCACTTAGACTCAAAGAAAACTTCCAGACATCCACCAATGAAGAATCCACACCTGCCCTGAAGAAAAAGAGCACATATGATCCAAACAGCAACAATCCCTCTATCAAAACATTTTCTAGACTGCTATGGCAGACAAACGTGGAGGGTTGTAAAACCCATACCCAATACAGGCATAATCTAACATATAAAGAAAAACAAGCACTAAGGGACCTACAGAATGACAACAACATTGTTCTGAGAGAAGTGGATAAAGGTGGGGCTGTCGTCATACAGGACTACAACGACTACAAAAAAGAAGTAATGAGACAACTGGACGATACAGACACCTACAACACTCTCAGGGGAGATCCGACGAAGAAATTCAAAAATCTGGTGGATGAGCTAATTCAACAATTACATGACCAGAATTTCATTGATAAGGGTACAAAGGAATATATGACAACAGCTTTCCCAAGGATACTCTATATGCTGCCTAAAGTGCATAAAAGCCTTACGGATCCTCAAGGAACACCAATTGTCTCTGCCATCAGATCCCTGCTACAACCTATTTCCACATATGTGGACAGCATACTACAACCAATAGTCAGAAATGTACCTTCCTTTCTATTGGATTCAGCAGCCATTATTCGATTACTATTGGAGTTACCCCCATTGACAGATGAAACATTACTGGTCACATTGAATGTGACCAGTCTTTATACCGTCATACCACATCAGGAGGGTATAGCAGCTACCAGAAGACAACTGGCCAGATATCCCTACATTGGTCCTCCAGCAGAAGCGGTATGTGAAATGTTAAGAGTATTTTTGAAACTTAAAGGGACATAATACTCATATGCTAAATCACTTGAAACTGATGCAGTATAACTGTAAAAAGCTGACAGGAAAATATTACCTGAGCATCTCTATGTAAATAAGGAAGATATTTTACCTCACAATCTCCTCAGCTCAGCAGAGTAAGTTCTGTGTAAAAAGTTATACTCAACTGCTCCCAGCTGCAAGTAAAAAAATTAAAAAAAATTAATAAATGAACAGCAGCCAATCAGCATCAGCAGTGCTGAGGTCATGAACTTTTACTGTGATCTCATGAGATTTGACTTAACTCTCATGAGATTTCATAGTAAGCTTCCTTTACCTGATTGGTGAAATAAGATGAGAGTGCACAATGTTCATCCCTTCAGATGTCCCAGGACAGACACACTAAAATGCTGCTTAGAAATCCTTTACAATGGGAGGTGGCTACTGAGGAACTTTTGAGGTAAAATATCTTTCTTTTTTACATAGAGATGTTCAGGAGATATTTTCTAGTCAGCTTTTTACAGCTATGCTGCATCACTTTCAAGTGTTTAAACATTTGGGTATTATGGCCCTTTAACTATTTTCGCTATGAACGTACATTCTATTTACAAACAGCAGGCATGATACCAGAATCCAACTATTCAAACGGTACATAGACGATCTGTTTATAGTATGGCAAGGCACAGAAGAAAATTTACTACAGTGGTATGAGGAATTAAATGGTGTCCACCCCATTGTGAAATTCAAGATGACTTACGATAGAGAATCGGTGGATTTCTTAGACATAAGAATCATGAGACAGGGGGAAACATTAACCACAACCCTCTTCAGCAAGCCCACAGACAAGAACTTTCTTCTATATGCCTTAAGCTGCCACCCTCCAAGCCTAAAGAGAGCACTACCGACTTCCCAATTTAAAAGGGTGACAAGGAACAATACCAGTATTGAACGGAGAAATGCACAGATGATAGAGATGGAGCACAGGTTCATACAAAGGGGTTACCACAGAGGTAGCCTGAAGGAGAGTAAAGAACAAGCAATGAAAGATACGCAAAGGGAATTACTCTACAAGATAAAAAAATAATGAGAAAGATAACAAACTGACCTTCATGACCACATACACCACTGGTAAAGAGGGCATCGCAGGAGCGCTGCGGGATAACTGGAACCTGCTCACAACAGATACCTACCCTTCAAGAACATGCCTCCACCTCGGAATGGATACCGCAGGGCACAATGCTTTAGAGATCAACTGATTAAAACGGATCCTATTAAATGCTATAGCAATGAGACTTGGCTAAAAAACAAACCAGGATGTTTTAGATGCCTTGGCTGTACCACATGTGGGGGACTTACCACGGGCAACCACTTTAGTCACTCCTATTCAACAAAGAAATATAAAATCCTGCACAGGGTTACCTGTACCACATGCTTTATAGTGTACCTACTACATTGTGTTTGTGGGATGTTCTATGTGGGCAAAACGGTGGACGACCTACGGACGAGGATGGCCAACCACGGTCAGCAATACGGACTGCCATTAAAAAAGAATCCTCTGACCAGCATGTAGCCAGGCATTTTTTTGGAGCGGGCCACAAGGTATCTGACCTTAAGTACAAAATCATCGACCATGTCCCCCCTCTTACTAGGGGAGGGGATAGGGCCAAAATCCTCCTCCAAAGAGAATCAAGGTGGATCTTCGACCTGGGGACTATGGCACCCAGGGGACTTAATGTACACTTGGACTGGCATTGTTGCCTATAAAGGCTAGTAAATTGCCAACCAATTATGAAACATACAGTTGCTCCTTAGTATGCATGCAACTTGGTGTTTACAGATTTTTGTAAGATTTTCTGTATAGATTTTTTGTAAACATTTTTGTAACATTCTTGTAACACTTTTATTGCATCTTGGTATGTTTAGAATATAGCTTCCACCACAAGCCACATGATTCAGGGACTATGTTGCCAGTGATACGTACATACATAATTGGCTGTGATATTTAGTTTTATTACCTATTTCACACCTTATGTGCTTTTCATGCATGGCCAGTATCCTTGTACTGGATATTTATTATTTATTAGGTATTTTCTTTATACAGAATATTTGACTGGTGCACGTGTTAACATAACACTACTCCTTACTTTGTATGCAACTTTGTGTTTACGTGGGTATCGTATTTTATTTTATGTATGAGGTTCGCTTTTTCTTGTATTCAGTAACCCAGATATTGTAAGATTGTGGATCATACTGCCTATTACTTTCAGCCCTTCACCCTTTAAATGAGTTGTTGACTGCCTTTATTTACATATTTGCTCACAGTATATGTCTATACTTAGACTTTATAACTGTTCGTCTTACATGATGTAAATAACCTGTGTGCCTTTAATTGTCTAGTAGCCAACTGATTAGTAATTGAACTTGCATTGTATTTTGTATTTAGTAAGTAGCACGCCTGTTGCTAATTAATAAGTCACACCCACTATCCTATGTTAATTGATTCTGTACTATGTCTTTAATGTGGCCCAGGTTAATACGTAGCAGCTGTGTTTCTGTTTTTATTACACCAGCTGTTTGCAGTTGGCGTCCGGTTGCCACGGCAACGCTGTCACGTGACTCCGGTCATGGCCATAATCAGCTGACGGTGATAGATGATTAGTATGGGTATATAGGGGTAAGTACTTGTCTGTTTTTGTATGTCTATTTTGAAAACGGGGGCAACCCCGAAACGTCAATAAAGACTTTGTTCTTCACTACAATACCCTGTGAGTGACTCCCTTACTTTGCTGATTTATATATATATGTATATATATATATATATATATATATATATATATATATATATATTACATATTGTACATATCCATTTTTAGACATGTACAGTATATGTATGTATGTCTGTGTTAAAGCTCTTTACATGCCTTTTTCTTTCTAACACCTGAGACCCCATATGTTTGAGCTTTTATAGCTTTTGTGTGCAATATTTTTTTAAATAATTTTTATTAGATGGTGTTATTATGAGTGTAACTATGTTTTGTAATGTATTTTTGATGCCTTTAGTGCAACTTTTTAGTTTTGCAAAACAGTTAACCAGAGCTTTAAAGTCGCGGTAATCATTCTAGCTTAAATCACGATTAAGCTCAAATGATCGTGTTTACTTTTAACTTGTAAAAAGATCGATAAACATGACAATCATCCTATTCGTAATATGGCCCAACATTGGGTGCAGAACTACAGAATAACATACGTTATCTTTTGTGAAGAAGATTGTTAACTTTGTGCTTTATTCTTAAACACTGGACAAAATCATCTAAGGTAGCTCTACAACTTGATGAGTGGACTACATACAATAATATGGGGGGTGTTGATGAGGCCAGTGAATCTGGAGAGGCTGCATATGTCATTTATAGAAAGAGAAGTTTTCTGTGGGAGTGACAGACACTTTTACATTTCTGGAAAGATCTGTGATGATACACATGCTAGTGGGGTAACCTCAGGTAGCATCTAGTAAGGTTCTTGCAAGCACATGAAGTAATTCTCTGTTGGACCAAACTGAGGCACAAGGCAGGATTGTGAAACAGGTGGCATCAGGTCTACTACTGAAGGTGCAATGGCCTGCCCTTATTGGTGACTCAGGCAAGTAGTATTATTTGGGGGAACTGAAGATACAGCAGACTGATCCAAAAATTAGGCTGATGGAGTTGAGCTCCAGTAAAGTGTTCAGGCTGTTAAACACACAAGGGTGAACATTGTCCTGTGATTCAGTGCCAGGCAGCTGTAAACAGAATAAAACATTTTAAGCTCACGTGAGACCTAGGGACACTGCCATTGTGCTGTCTATGGACAAGAACAAAGGAAAGGTATGAAGTCATGTCTGCTGTTGCTGGGAAAAAAACTGCTGGCGCCAGTGACATGATCTTTTCCTCATTTTGCCTTGTAGCTACTATGTGAATGAATAATTCCTGAATGTTAAAATATTTGAGCAGATGTATAGTTCACTTGCTAATTCATTCAATCATATCTTTGCTACAGTGGTACACCAGATTCAGGAACTTTGGAACTTCTTTGAGTGATGGAATTATATAATTGTCTAACAGTACAGGGGCTATTGTGAATGTATAGGAAAGATATCTAATCGTGCTTTTGGGCAGATGTAAATTTGTGCTATACCAAATTCTTTATAATCAGTTACCATGATACACGTTATTGTGCAATAACATTGTGGGCCAGATTATGAGTGGAGCGCAAATGTTTGCACATGAACGATAAGGAGTTTATCGCAGGTGTTTGCACTTGTTGAGCTTACTGCTGGCTTTACGAGTTGAAAAATGCGATCACATCGATTGTGTTCTTATTTTTCAATATATATATATATATATATATATATATATATATATATATATATATATATATATATATATAAATATATATAGCTTAACAAAAACAGCAAACAAATCAGGATTTCATCAAAGTGAGTCAAATTTGTTGACGTTTCGGGGAGTGAACCTCCCCTTCCTCAGAACATGTTCTGAGGAAGGGGAGATTCACTCTCCAAAACGTCAATACATTTCACTCCCTTTGATAAAATCCTGGTTTGTTTGCTGTTTTTGTGAAGCTGTAATATTTACACAGATCATCTGGGCGGTTGGCCTTTGGAGGGCGGATTCACATCAAGTGTGGCTATATATTTATGTATATATCTCTACACATATATAATCAGGCTTCAGGCTCGCCGGAAACAGCAGTTAAGAAGCAGTGGTCTTAAGACCGCTGCTCCTTAATTGGTCCGCTGCCTCTGAGACGGTGAACAGCAACTAGCCCGATCGAATATGATCAGGTTGATTAACACTCCCTGCTAGCAGGCGATTGGCCGCAAATCTGCAGGGGGCGACATTACACAAGCAGTTCACCAGTGCTAAATGCCGACAGCGTATACTGTCAGCATGTAGCGATGTCCGAATGACATATGATAAATCGGCCCCATGGGGTGGAGCAGTGTAATTGAGAGCTTTAAAAGTTAGAGTCAGGATTTTATGTTTTATCCTGGAGGTTAGAGGAAGCTAGTGAAGGGACAGGCAGAGAGGTTCACCTTTGAGGTACTTTAGGATTCATATTGACTATATTTTGCTTGATTTGCTGTCAGTAGCTGAATGATTTACTATCTCTTATACATGTCTTATTATATGTTACATTAGGACACAAGGAAGTATTTTTTGGAGGGGCCTTTCAATAATGTTAGTAGGTGTATTGTTTTTGCATGTGTTTCCCTGTTTGGTTGTACTCTATTACTGACTCTCTATAAGTGACACCAATTCTGTGATGTAGATCTAGAGGGGGACGTTAAAGGGACATGAAACCCACATTTTTTCTTTCATGACTTAGAAAGAGAATGCAATTTTAAACATCTTCCTAATTTACTTATATTATCTAATTTGTGTTATCCTCTTGGTATTCTTTGCTGAAAAGCATATCTAGATATGCTCAGTAGCTGCTGATTGGTAGCTGCACATAGAAGCCTTGTGTGATTGGCTTACCATGTGCATTGCTTTTTCTTCAACTAAGGATATCTAAAAAATGAAGCAAAATAAATAATGTAAGTAAATTGTAATGTTGTTTAAATTTGTATTCTCTATCTGAATCAGAAAAGAAAGATTTTGGGTGTAGTGGCCCTTTAAGAGTATTAAAGATCTGTGAAAACTGAGACGCAATTGAACTATATAAGAAAAATATCTTAGCATCCTCTCACAGCCTAACATTTTATAACCCCTGTCCTAAAGCTATTAGTCTCTTGCACTCATTTGCAATCGTATTTAAACCTCAATTTCTGTGTTTATTTTTTCTGCAAGTTACCCACACTCATTATGCGTTTGTTTTGCATGAAATATATATATAAAAAAACATTTTGAATTTTTTTTCCTGTAGAACAAATCACACCTGAGGGGGAGTTAATTGTTTCCTAAATTTTTCACTTAAAGGGACACTGTACCCAAAATTTTTCTTTTGTGATTCAGATTGAGCATGAAATTTTAAGCAACTTTCTAATTTACTCCAATTATTAAATTTTCTTCATTCTCTTGGTATCTTTATTTGAAATGCAAGAATGTAAGTTTAGATGCCGGCCCATTTTTGGTGAACAACCTGGGTTGTCCTTGCTGATTGGTGGATAAATTCATCCACCAATAAAAAAGTGCTGTCCAGAGTACTGAAACCAAAAAAAAGCTTAGATGCCTTCTTTTTCAAATAATGATAGCAAGAGAACAAAGAAAAATTGATAATAGGAGTAAATTAGAAAGTTGCTTAAAATTGCATGTCTTTTCTGAATTACAAAATAAAAAATTTGAGTTCAGTGTCCCTTTAAACATTTTATGGTTCCACAATCCACATCGTACATTCTAAGTTTTAAAAAAACATCAAAATGAAGGATTCTGTGCTTATGTTTCAAATAAAAGGTAGTAAACACAAGCAAGAAGATAGTGTTTTTCACCATCTTGTGATTTATGCAGAAAATGAATAGTAATATTATATATATTGAAACCATTAAAATATTAGATACATTTTAAAAATATTCTTATTTTACAGAAGAGATTCATTCTTATACACTGACTAAACTGACTTAATGTTAAGTAAATAAATATATAAATAAACATAAATATATAAATAAATATATCAAATTGTGCCTCAATTTTGCTCTCACACAGTCCTCCCATTTATTTGGATTCCTGCAAATTAGTGCAGGGGGCATGGTAAATTGTATTTCTAGCAAATTCACAAATTCATCAATACTTAACTAACAATTCCATAACTAGAATTACAGATACAAAATTAATAATGTCACAGACGCCAAGGTTAATCATGTTTAATACACTCTGAATACACAGCCAACATTTCCTCCCTCTTGATTAACTAAATATAAAATTAACAATTTACTCTCTATATTCCCAATTACAGACACAGACTTCCCTTAGCTATAATTTAGTTATTTTCCTTTCCCTGATTACTTCAGAGTTAATCTTCAAGCCCCTAATGGCGACATACCATAATTTAGGGACAGTCTACTCCAGAATTTGTGTTGTTTAAAAAGATAGATAATCCCTTTATTACCCATTCCCCAGTTCTGCATAACCAACATGGTTATATTAATATAATTGTTACCTCTGTGATTACCTTGTATCTAAGACTCTGCAGACTGCCCCCTTATTTCAGTTCTTTTGAGGGACTTGCATTTTAAAGGGACAGTCTAGGCCAAAATAAACTTTCATGATTCAGATAGAGCATGTAATTTTAAACAATTTTCCAATTTACTTTTATCACCAATTTTGCTTTGTTCTCTTGGTATTCTTAGTTGAAAGCTTAACCTAGGAGGTTCATATGCTAATTTCTTAGACCTTGAAGGCCACCTCTTTTCAGAATGCATTTTAAAAGTATTTCACCACTAGAGGGTGTTAGTTCACGTATTTCATATAGATAACACTGTGCTCATGCACGTGAAGTTATCTGGGAGCAGGCACTGATTGGCTAGACTGCAAGTCTGTCAAAAGTACTGAAATAAAGGGGCAGTTTGCAGAGGCTTAGATACAAGATAATCACAGAGGTTAAAAGTATATTAATATAACTGTGTTGGTTATGCAAACCTGGGGAATGGGTAATAAAGGGATTATCTATCTTTTAAAACAATAAAAATTCTGGTGTAGACTGTCCCTTTAACCAATCATTGCTGACAATGTTATCTATATGGCACACATGAACAAGCAATGTGTAACTGTGAAAAAGAGAGATAAGAGGCAGCCTTCAATGGCTTAGAAATTAGCATATTAACCTACCTAGGTTTAGCTTTCAACAAAGAATACCAAGAGAACAAAGTTAATATGATGATAAAAGTAAAGTTCTTGAAAATCGCATGTCCATTCTGAATTATCAAACTTTAATTTTGACTAAACTGACCCTTTAACCAGTTTAAAAAAAAAAAACAATTATTACACATTTGCATCCATTTTCAGGTGAATGTAAAAATGAAAAAAAAAATCATATTTGTTGCATTTGTATGAAAATTATAAATGAATGTCCCTTTAAGAAAAAATATTGAACTAATTGCATGCAAGAAAAAATTTGATTAATTTGTGTAGTTAAAACCATTACTCTAAATGTGTAAATGTCTTTTCCACAGACGGGAAAATCTTTTTTGCAGATGGAAAAGGCTTCAAAAAGTTTACATTTTCACTATTAGGTGGGAAAGGCTTCAAAGGCTCAAAAGTCAATCTCTGGCTTCATTCAAAAGAATCTTTTTCTGCTGTCCTTGACTTATAGCTGTAGTACTGGCTTTTGCTTTCACATATTTAAGCTGCTGTCCAGCTGCTAATCTGCACCTCTGAATATATTTCCTATAGGAAATAGGGATTTCCGAATTACCTCCTTTACAAATATCAGTTGAAACAAAACATTATTTTTAGAGGATTCAGCTGAAACTAATTGTTATGTATTTGCTCATCTAACAATTATGCTTTATTAGAAAATAGAGGATATATTAATTTATTAATAAGATTTAATTTAAATTATGTTTTTATTAACGTTTTAAATAGTGTTCAACAACAAATAATAACAAGTCAGAGAGAAGAGATATACAAAAGCATTCCAATGCACCTGTTAAAACACAACCTATCAAAAAGATCATCTATTACAACAGTAAACACTATGGGCCAGACTCCAAGTGACTCGCTTAATTGTTTCATATTAGGAGTAAAATAGAAAGTTACTTAAAATTGCCTGCTCTATCTGAATCATTAAATTATACAAACGAGAGAAAGTATGGGGGCTTACAGCACTATTCCCTACTAATAAAACATAGCCTTTATTTATAAATTAAAATCATTAACAGATCTAATCACCCTGCTCACATACCACCCTCCCACTGGGTAAGGTTATATAGTACTGAAAAAAGAAGAGTAAATAAGAATATAAACAGAAAAAGTTAAAAAGAAAGCATCACACTAATTCCAAAAAATCCTGGCTGATATACTGGAACCTCGGCATCAGGTGGGATAGTGAAGAGGCAAGTTAGAAAAGATAGTGCAGCAAATAAGTTTCGGCCATACACTGCCTTTTTTTAATGCTAAAATTAACAAGATTGCTCTCCTAATCTGCTTTAAATAGGGTATGATGACTAACAAAACACCAATCAAATTTCAAGACACAAACACTATCTTAAGTGTATTATATGCAACACGCCTTTTCATTGGTTTAAGCTCTAGAACGGGATGTGCCAATCAAGATCTATATCCAATCAGATCTCTTTCCAATAATAGGAGTGTTAGCTCTGTGATGATACAATAAAAAGTGTATGCCTTCCTAACACACCTCTTTATCTTCCAATCAAGGAGCACATGAATTACACGCCACCAAGGCATGTCATACTGACATCCACAGACTTAACATGCAAGTATATAGAGCAAGAGACAAATAAAGAGTCTTTCTATTCATTGTTAGTAAGGTGTAAACGTTACCCATATATACTGTTTATATATATATATATATATATATATATATATATATATATATATATATATATATATATATATATATATATATATAGAGCCAAGATGAGCACTCTCACTTCAACGGTTCAGCAACCAGGGTGCTAGTAGGTAATAGGTAACAGTAGCAAGAACTAGCACTCACTGGACTTTTTCAAACACCAAAAAGTTTTAATGTGACGTTTCGGAGACAAAGGTCTGAGGAAGGGGATACTTTGTCTCCGAAACATCACATTAAAACTTTTTGGTGTTTGAAAAAGTCCAGTGAGTGCTAGTTCTTGCTACTATTATATATATATATATATATATATATATATATATATATATATATATATATATATATATATATATATATATATATATATATATATATATATATATATATATATATATATATATATAGAAAGGCCAAAGAGAGCACTCGCCATCAGACAAAACCAAGCATAACAATAATTGTTTGTTATGCTTGGTTTTGTCTGATGACGGGGTCACTCCCTGAAAACGTTCACATGGAATAAATTTTACACTTTTGAAAATGGCGAGTGCTCTCTTTGGCCTTTCTATTCATACATAGTGGGAAACACCCCGGAGTTATTGGAGGATAGTGAGTGCTGGACTTTTGCACTTATATATACAGGTATATATATATATATGTGAGTGTGTGTGTATTTTATTAAATTGCTCTGATGTATTGTTTTTATTGTTTTATTATCAGATACTACACTAACTGAGCTTCCTTAGCGCCCTGGTTTCAGGGATTTGTGTGTATTCATACACATATTATCTCTATTGTTTCCTGTTAAGAATAAGCCATTGTCCCATAAAAGCTCCTTAATTCAAGGTTGTATACAGGTTACAAGATATCTTCAATTATTACACCAAGTTGGCAAGTTATCCTCTTTAAGTTGCATAGTATCTTTAATACAGGCATACCGCAGAGATATTTTCTTGTTTCCCAGTGCATATAAAAGTTATATATTTATTTATAATCCAATTCAAGGTTCAATTCAAGAGCGATACATGTCAAGAATACAAAATAAAATGCATTGCAGAGTTTGAAAGAAACAATCAAAGTTACAATACTACAAAATTGTCAAAGTAGAAATGTAAATTAGCCATTTAAACAAAAATCTCCGTTATACAGGATCATAGTCCGTATCATTATGGGTATGACATTTTCATCTTGAACAGGATTTGGAAGATTTTTGAACCACAAAGTTCTAAACAAATATACACAAAATATAACAAGACAGAAAGAAAAAAAAGGGGTGAAATTCCCATCCCACCCCTTCTCCCCTCCTCATATGTAACTCATAACTTTTAATGGGGAGCACGGGTCGTCAATTTGCAAGCAAACTACAGGGTCTCAAGGGAATATATAGGCCTTTGGGTTGGGAAGTGGCCTGCATTGGCTTATTCTAGACAGCTTTTAGAATTCAGTAGGGAACCTAGCATCTGTTTTTGGACAGAAAGAGGATATATTTTAACTATAGGTAGTCATTTATCGAAAAGTTCCCGAGCCTTGCTTTCAGAAGCAAAATTGATATTGTGGATCTCAAAAACAATTTGCTGTTGCAGAGTATTTTGAAGACGAGTAAAACTGTCATATAAAAGTTATATTTACATTATACTGTAGTCTATTTAGCGTGAAATAGCATTATATCTAAAAACAAACAAGCAATGTATATACCTTAAAGGGACACTGTACCCAAAAAAATTATTTTGTAATTCAGAAAGAGCATGCAATTTTAAGCAACTTTCTAATTTACTCCTATTATCAATTTTTCTTCGTTCTCTTGCTATCATTATTTGAAAAAGAAGGCATCTAAGCTTTTTTTTGGTTTCAGTACTCTGGACAGCACTTTTTTTATTGGTGGATGAATTTATCCACCAATCAGCAAGGACAACCCAGGTTGTTCACCAAAAATGGGCCGGCATCTAAACTTACATTCTTGCATTTCAAATAAAGATACCAAGAGAAAGAAAAAAATTTGATAATAGGAGTAAATTAGAAAGTTGCTTAAAATTTCATGCTCAATCTGAATCACAAAAGAAATTTTTTGGATACAGTGTCCCTTTAATTAAAAAATATTTTATTGCTAAAAAATGCTAATCATCATCTGAACATCTAGTGAGTCATAATCTTTTTTTTTTTTTTTTTTTTAGTTTTCAAAAGAGCTTTATTTATCTTATCATGTTTACAAGTGAGAATATGCACACAATAAGAAAAGAAAACAAAACAGAAATAAAATTAGCAATTCGAGGACTCATCTCGTCCTCTAGACGGTCTATAAACACACATTTTGAAATGAATAGTAAATTGTTCAAGAAAATTCCGCTGACACAGTGGTTAGTTAAGAAACATGATGGGACTTTGTAGCGCGGATGGGGGAGACCCAGGGGACTCCCGACCAGGAGAGAAGGGGGGAGGATAGAAGTCTAGAAGTGAGAAGAGGGGAGGGGAAGAAGAGGGTTGAGGAATATATCGTCAGTCAAGGGTGGGTACGTCATCAGGAAGGCATCTGAGTCCGGTCAGGTCTATCCCTAGTTCGGACCTCTCGTTCCGACCAGGAGAGCTAAGAGGGAGAGAGAACATTAGGTCTCCAGGTTGTGTCATAATTGTCTTTCCAGTCGGCCCATATAAGCTCAAATAGGTCAGAATTGCCTAGATTATAAAATATGCTTTTTTCCATGGTTTATAAGTAGGCCATATAGGAGCAAACTCTCGACCAGCTAGGTGGGGACTCCGATTTCCAGTCAGAGGCTATCAGATGCTTAATGGACATAAAGAGGTATATACTTATGGAGTCATAATCTTTTTGCTGTTGGTGTGTATATATAGGTGTGTATATGTGTGTACTTAAGTGCATTTATGTGTTTATATACTTAAAAAAATGGCGCCAAAAGATTTGCTTGACACAGGGTTGCCACAAACCTTTAATTTGTAAAAAGAGCTAAAAAGCACAATAAAACGAAGCGCAATAAAATGAGATACGCCTGTATGTATATCCTTTTGCCCAACATTGATAAAGAATACAATATTTAGCAAACTGAGACATGCAGTCTGCTCTATTCCAACTCTTTAGAGTCTTTGGGGCCTATCTATCAAGCTCCGAAAGGAGCTTGACAGCCCGTGTTTCTGGCGAGTCTGAAGACTCGCCAGAAACAGCAGTTATGAAGCAGCAGTCACAAAGACCGCTGCTCTATAACCTGTCCGTCTGCTCTGAGCAGGCGGACAGACATCGCCGGAAATCAACCCGATCGAGTACGATCGGGTTGATTGACACCTCCCTGCTGCGGCCCATTGGCCGCGAGTCTGCAGGGGACGGCATTGCACCAGCAGCTCTTGTGAGCTGCTGGTGCAATGCTGAATACGGAGAGCGTATTGCTCTCCGCATTCAGCGAGGTCTTGCGGACCTGATCCTCACTGTCGGATCAGGTCCGCCAGGCTTTGATAAATAGAGGCCTTTGTGCTCAGTACTTAAATAAACATTGCTTTATCCCTATGTTACTCCTATATTGCTGTGCACTGTCAACACAGATTTTAGAATTATTTGTGTGCTATGTTATTTGAAACATATTTTGGTTATATTGTGACTAACTTCTTGTAGCTATGCTGTGAAAATATATTTAAAATTATTTTTTTCACTCATGCATTAGTTGTTATTATGTAAATTAAATCATTTTGAAAGTTCAACTGCTAATTGAATCTGTTTCATGTTAGTAAAATGAGTTTAAGTGTGAATATTCAGCTATAACAAATAATTATCATTTTAACTTTATGTAAATGTTAGACCTTTGATTCAATTAGCAAAGAACAGCAGCATAAAGAGTCAAAGGGTCTATGGTATAAAAACATGCAAGTAGAATATGATGTAAGTGTGGGTAATTTGGAATTGACTAGTAATACTTAAAGGGAAACTAAACCCACACTTTTTCTTTCATGATTCAGATAGTAATTAACAGTTAAGAGCTGACCGGCACTACAATCCAAAAGAATGGTAAAAATTTATCAAATAAAAATATTTCTAACAGATAGGGTGCTAATCCTCCAAAATAACAATTAAATTATACAAAAGAGAGCAAGTATCGGGGCTTACAGCACTATTCCCTACTAATAAAACATAGCCTTTATTTATATGCCAGTGGTCCCCAGATACATTGGATAGTTATTTCAGAGGAGCATTAAATATTTTCACTTAAAAAACACAGTATTTGCATAAAGTGTATTTTGAACATATAAATAAAGATGAACATAATAGTGCATAATAGCATACTGATACATATAGAAATACATATAAGAATCTGAGAAAACATAGATGCATATAAAAACATAAATAATGCATTTAAATTCGTAAAAGTAGGGTCCAAGTTCGATATGTTATCTGTATGAAATCTGGTGTGAACTTAGAGTGGAAAGATAATATCAGCCTTTCCATTCAGATTTCTAAACGATAAGACTGAATTTATGGTGATCACTATGAAAGTAATGATATAAACATATAAACAAACGATTGAAAGGAGAGAGAAAAAGGGGCTAGTAGCACTCAACCCTACCTATAAGTATTAAACATAAAACTAAATTTTATTGTATGTATATAAAAGTAAAATCAGAAAAACCTCTGTACACCACACCAAACACCCTTCCCCCATAAAAGTCTGTGTATCACTCCCCTGTTTCCTGGCCGATAACTGGAAGCATCAGCTTCAGGTGACAGGAGTGATAAACACGGTGGTAACAACAGGTATAGTTAGTAACAAACGCGTTTCAGCCGTTGACCGGCCTTTCTCAATGTTAACCGTTGTAAAATTAGTGAAAAATGAACAAGCCGACGCTATACCAACTGTTGCCCTATAAACAATGTCAATGCGGTAATCAACCATTCGCAGTGAGACTTACACTGCACACCTCTCCATATACGTCATCCTGTGGGGGGGGGGGTGTAGGAATTATTCAATGCTCTTCCAATTGGTTAAACATACATGGGGCGTAAATAATTATAATTGTTTACACACATCTAATGCTAATTTCAGGATCTTAATCATAGAGACTTACCAAGTTGTATATTAAATTGATACGACCATAATATACTAATTGGATTCATGGAGTATACAACACTTACATGGATTTAAGTGATGTTAATCGTAACAGGCTTGACTAGCGATATAAATGTGACAGCTAGAGTGATGCATGAATAATATACACTTAAAAACATATGTGCACCAAATATCTCAAAATGTCAGGACAGTATTACCAATACATATTGAACTCCCACAATTAGTATAGTATCAACATGTGTGTAGAAAAGTTATTACGAGACCGTGAACGTTACATTTATTTTACATTGGTATTAGCCAGTCCTATTAGAATAATCATACACACCTCCTCATGTACGTCATCACGGGGAGGTGGGCAGAAAATCTAATCACTGTTTCTAATGAACAGGCTATCTAGGGGGCATGAATGTTTACTCTGCAAGTAAATTACTAATCACGAAACTATTAAAACATAATACAATATGAAAGTATCTAGTACTCTTTGAAAACTTCTTATAAATGGTAAAAGAGGGGATCATAAAATGACAAAATGATACACTTCATTCTAGGTCATAGGTTTCATACAGTAACATTATTAAAATGTCATTCAGCGGTTATCAATATGTACATACATAATATGGACTATATTAACAATAATAGTAATTACTTATCTGGATTGTATTAAATGGTATCTTAGCTGAACTATCTATGTGAATAGCAATAGTTGCATAGGGAGTCAAAAATAATTGGAAAATCAATATCAGACAAATTCCGTATAAACCTCAGAATATCATCCCTCTAATCTGGGTAAATGTCTAGCACTGAAATAACTTGAGGCAAATAATATACTGTCCCCTTATTAATTTTTTACTTGTGTTATAGAAGCAGTAGTAGCCTGGGCTTAGAAAAAAAAAAAGTATATAGAAAGTGATGTAAATTTATATACTTAGTTTAAACATGCAGTGGAGTACGTGGGTTACACCAGATCATAATGAACATGTATCAATACGGTAATAATCCCTATGATCCATATTCAATGCATGCTTTTTGTGCCCAACATCTACTTATGTATCCCTGACACGTTTTACATATCAGATGAGCATATTAGTAATTGCTAAGATATACGGTATGATCATAGTGCTATACCTAATGTTAAGTGAACTCAATCTTACCTCAAGCATGTTTACATCTAACCAGATAGGAATCAAAATAATTAGACACTTTACTAATTAGCCTTAACAACATAAGGCTATTATTTGTATATATATTGAGAGTCAAAATCTAATTTACCCATATCAGGAAACAATTTAAAGGTACACCCAAAAATTACTGTTCTCGTTCATCCCATGGGGCATTACTGTGTTTATGTCACGCCGCGCCGTTGCTAGGGGTGCGGCGTCTTCCCCATGCTCGTTGCCTAGGGCTGTGTCAGCTCAGGATACGTGCGGCGCTGACGTCATCGCCACACGCTCCTAATGCCGGATGGTCTCTTGGCGTCAATCCACCAGATACTTTAGCAGGCAGCAAGCGATCTGTCATTGCCCAAGTATAGGTGCTACTTTGTGTGCTCCTGGGAGTGACAGATCGTCTGCTGGACTGCTATTTTGTTGTTGATATCTTGCCTGCCTTACTACTCTACTTGGTTTACCCCTAATTTGTTGGAATGATACTTTGTTGCTGAAACCTTGCCTGTCTTACTACGCTTAATTCAAACAGGGTAATGTGTGCACCTGTTTATACAAATTAAGTCAGAGTCAATTGGTAAATGCAAAGCTTCTGTATATGCCCAGACGCTGTATTCTGAATAGAATGGGGACTTTCCCATCCACTCACCTTGCCTCCATAATGTCAGGGTTTTTTCACTGTTTTGTTTGCCATGTGCTGCTGGCATCCATTTTACTCACCTCTCTTCCTGACTATGGTGCATTGTGGGGGATGCTGCTCATTTCCTACACTTCCTTTTATGGCCAGACTGGTGTGCATCATCCATGTGAGACAGACTTGTGATGTTATCATTTATTATTTAAAGAGCCTCTGTTCAGTGTGATTTGCCTTTGTGTTGTCTCAGACCTGTTTGTGAGAGTTCCTGTGTATTACCTGGCTGCCTGATTCAGTGCAGAGGGTTTTTGAACCAGGTGGGCATTTACTTTGAGATGTTACCTCAGGTGTTTCCCTCTGACAGAGCTAAGGTGGGATTTCTCATCTCGTTACTCTCTGACACAGCTCTTGCCTGGGCTAATCCCTTATGGGAGACAAATAAACCTGTGATTTCAAATTACCCTGAATTTGTGGCCTCCTTTTGAAGGGTATTTGATGTTCCGGCTCATTCCTCCTCTGCTGCTAAACGACTCATGTCCATTCAGCAAGGTACAAGATCTGTTGTTCAGTATGCTATTGAGTTCCGTACGCTTGCCGCAGAGGTAGGTTGGAACAATGAAACCCTTGTTGCTGCCTTCTTTCATGGGCTCTCTGATGCGATTAAAGATGAAGTTGCTGCCAGAGATTTACCAGAGGATCTCAAGGCATTGGTGTCTTTTTTGATCCTAATTGACATCAGACTCAGAGAGAGGCCCTCTTTCAAGGAGCGCTTGAGGAAGCCTCCTGTTCCATTGTCTCATACGTGTTTGTTCCCACCGATGCCTCCCTTTCCTCCCATGCCTCCTGGTACTGAGTCACCAGGTACTGCTGAGCCAATGCAGTTGGGATTCACGCGTCTCTCCGTGGCGGAGAGGGCCTTTAGGAGGAGGGATGGGCTCTGTCTCTATTGTGGGTTACAGGGCCACCTTTTGAAATCTTGTCCTACACGGCCGGGAAACACTCACACCTAAGGTCCTGTTGGGGGCAGACCTTGGGTGCTTTATCTTTGTCCCCGGAACTGCTTAAGGAGAAACCTTTGGTCATGGTTGTCCTTTCCTGGGTGGACTCCTCCATAGTCACTCAGGCTCTTGTTGACTCCGGTGCTGCGGGCTATTTCATTGACAGTGCTTTTGTATCAAAGCACTGAATTCCTGTTTTGCCTCGGTCCGTTCCACTTGCTATTGAGGCCATTGATGGCAGGCCCCTTCAGTCCGCACTTGTTACTCACGAAACTGCTCCGTTGTCCATGGCTGTTTGGGCTCTCCATTTTGAAACCCTCCAGTTCCAGGTTATAAAGTCGCCACATTTTCCGGTTGTTCTGGGTTATCCCTTGCTCCAAAAGCACAATCCCAGTCTCGACTGGCGCAGGTCCGAAATTTTGTCGTGGTCCCCGCAATGTATTTCCACTTGTCTTCGGAAACCAGTTAAAGTCTTGTGCACTTCTTCGGTATCTCAATTGCCAGATGAGTACCGAGAGTTCCTAGACGTTTTTGACAAGGTGTGTGCCGGTACATTGCCTCCTCACCTGTCTTACGATTGTGCCATAGGCCATACCTCCTCGGGCCAGGTGTACCCTCTTTCTGTTGCAGAGAATTGTGCTATGGAGTAGTATGTTGCCGATGCTCTGTCGCGGGGGATCATCCGCAAATCCTGCTCTCCTGCAGGGGCTGGCTTCTTCCTTCTTTGTGAAGAAAAAGGGTGGTGAGTTAAGACCATGCATCGATTATAGGGGTCTTAATCGTCTTACCATTAAGAATGCTTACCCTACTCCGCTCATTTTGGAACTCTTTGACCACCTCAAGGGAGCTAAGGTCTTTACTAAACTTGATTTGAGAGGAGCGTACAATTGCATTAGGATTAAGGAGGGCCAAGAATGGAAAACAGCATTTAACACCAGGAGCGGGCATTATGAGTATCTTGTAATGCCCTTTGGCCTATGTAATGCTCCTGCTGTTTTTCAGGAATTTATTAATGATGTCCTACGAGATATGTTGCAACAGTGTGTTGTGGTGTACTTAGACGACATCCTCATACACTCACCCACACTTGAGGCTCATCGTTCTGATGTTACACAGGTTCTTCAGAGACTACGTGAGAACGGCCTTTTTTTTAAACTCGAGAAATGTGAGTTACATCAGACTCAAGTAACCTTTCTAGGTTATGCTATCTCCGTTGCAGGTTTTTCCATGGATCCTGACAAGTTAGCTGCAGTTCGGCAGTGGCCTCACCCAGTTGGTCTTCGATCTATTCAACGTTTTTTGGGGTTCGCCAATTACTATAGAAAGTTTATTAAAAACTTTTCTTCCTTGGTCAAACCTATCACAGACATGACCCGTAAAGTGAATGATCCACTCCATTGGTCACCTACTAAGGCCTTTGATAGTCTTAAGACTGCCTTTGCTGCCGCTCCAGTTCTGCCTCATCCTAACCCTGTCCTGCCTTTCGTTCTTGAGGTCGATGCATCTGAGACTGGAGTAGGTGCCCTCTTGTCTCAACGTCCTACGCCTGACGGTTCCTTGCATCCATGTGGTTTCTTCTCTAAGAAATTGTCTCCAGCGGAGTGCAATTATGAAATTGGCGAAAGAGAATTACTGGCCATAATTTTGGCACTCAAGGAATGGAGGCATCTTCTCGAGGGTACTAGCGTGCCAGTGCTCATTCTTACTGACAACAATAATTTAACTTATCTAACCGAAGCAAATCGTTTGTCACCCCAACAGGCCAGATGGGCGCTATTTTTGTCTCGGTTTAATTATGTGGTCTCCTACCTGCCTGGTAGTAAGAATGTTAGGGCTGATGCTATCTCTCGACAATTTTCGCCTCTGTCCAAGGAGGAGTCTGTACCTACTCCTGTTATACCTCCGGGCCATATTTTGGCTACCATACGTACTAATTTGACGTCTCCCTTGGGAGAGGAGATCCTGGCTGCACAAACCAATGCACCTCCTGAGAAACCTAGTGGTAAGTGTTTTGTTCCTGAAAATCTTCGAACTAAACTTTTGCACACTTACCACTATCCTAAAGCCGCAGGTCACCCAGGCAAGAACTAAATGATTGGGTCTGTCACTCAACACTTCTGGTGGCCAGGTCTTCGTTCTCCTGCTCAGTTTGGGCACAGAATAAGACTCCTCGACATCTTCCTGTGGGTCTTCTTCAACCTATTGCTAATGGTGAGCATCCTTGGACACATCTTTCCATTGACTTCATTGTCGAGCTCCCTGTTTCCAATGGCAATACTGTTATCCTTATGGTGGTTGACCGTTTTTTTCTAAAATGTCACATTGCATTCCCTTGATGAAGCTGCCCACCACTCAGGAGCTTGCTTCAATTTTTGCCCGGGAGGTCTTCTGTTTACATGGGTTACCCAAGGAGATAGTGTTGGACCGGGGTAGCCAGTTTGTCTCCAGATTGTGGCGTTCCTTTTGTGCTCAAATGGGGATCCAGCTTTCCTTCTCCTCGGCATATCACCCTCAATCCAATGGGGCTGCTGAACGGTCTAATCAAGCTCTGGAACAGTTCCTCCGTTGCTATGTCTCAGATCACCATAATAATTGGTCTGAACTGTTACTTTGGGCAGAGTTTGCTCGTAATAGTGCTATTAATGCTTCCTCCAAGTTATCCCCGTTCATGGCGAATTATGGGTTTCAACCATCCTTGTTGCCCGATTCATTCATGTCTCAGGGTATTCCGGCTTTGGAGGAGCATCTCTGGCAACTCTGTTCCTCGTGGGTGCAAATTCAGGATTGCCTTCATCGATCTATGCAGCGCCAAAAGTTCCAGGCTGATCGTAGGCATCTGCCTGCACCTTCCTACCCGGTTACTGAGAGAGTTTGGCTGTCCTCCCGCAACTTGAACCTTCTTGTGCCTTCCAATAAATTGGCTCCCCATTGTGTTGGTCCTTTTGAATACTCCAACGGGTTAATCCTGTGGCCTATGCTCTTGACCTTCCTCCTGCTATGCGCATCTCCAATGTTTTTCATGTCTCCTTCTTGTAACCATTGGTTTGTAATCGGTTTACCACTGTGTTGCCTCGTCCCCGTCCTATCTTTGTTGACAACCATGAGGAGTATGAGGTCAGCAGCATTATTGACTCTCGTATGGGCCATGTACAGTGTTTGGTTCACTCGAGGGGCTACAGTCAGGAGGAGCGTTCTTGGGTTCCCTCCTCTGATGTTCATGCTCCCGCCCTCCTCCGTGCCTTCCATGCCCGTTTCCCCAATAAGCCTTTTGTCCTTCCGCGGGGAGGGGTCATTGAGGGGAGGGTACTGTCAGGGTTTTTTCACTGTTTTGTTTGCCATGTGCTGCTGGCAGCCATTTTACTCACCTCTCTTCCTGACTATGGTGCATTGTCAGGGATGCTGCTCATTTCCTGCACTTCATTTTATGGCCAGACTGGTGTGCATCATCCATGTGAGACAGGATGCAGTCTCAGAATTGTGATGTCATCACTTTTTATTTAAAGGGCCTCTGTTCAGTATGCTTTGCCTTTGCGTTGTCTCAGACCTGTTTGTGAGAGCTCCTGTGTATTACCTGGCTACCTGACGTCCTTCCTGGTTCCTGATCCCTGGCTTGTTCCTAACTCTGCTGTTTTCCTTGTTGCTGATTCCGGCTCATCTGACTATTCGCTTTGGCTCCTGACTTGGCTGGTCTCACTACCTGCTCTGGTTTTGACTCCTGGCTTGTTATTTGACTGGTGGACTTTTTATTATTTTTTGCTATTAATAAAGGTGTGATTATTTTTGCACTTCTCATCTCAGTCTGATTCCTGGCACCCTGACACGTAGCTCCAGTCACCGGGTATGTCCTTTCGCTGAAAGGTTGGTGGCCTGTCCACAGGTAACGAAAAACTGGTTTCTTTTAACTCAAGGGTCTGTACTGTACAGAAATATTAGTCCTCCAGTCTGCTGCGTTCCCCTCTTAGGTCCACTCCGCGATGGCGTGTGACGTCATCTGGGATCTCTAGCTTCCGGTTGTTCACTCCGTCTCTGCCGATCTGGATGTGAATGGGGTTGGAGAGTGGAAATGACTTGTGCAAGGATAATATCCCAATAGCTGCTGTGCATTCCACTGTTTCTGGAAATTCATACGGGTAGTGAGGACAAAGGAGCACCAGCAGACAGGATGCAATTAAAAACCTTTATTAAAGAGTTTGATAATTCATCCTTTAAAAGCAGGGAATACATACAAGTGGCATGGTGGGTGGTGAGGATAGCACTCAAAGGACAGTCTCCTCACTACCTGTATGTCTTACTATGCTACCTAGTTAACCCCTAATCTGCTGGACTGATTCTTGTTACTGAACCCTGCCTGTCTCACTACACTACCTGGTTAACCCTTAAATTGCTGGACTGACTTCTTGTTGCTGATCCCTGCCTGTCTCACTACGCTACCTGGTTAACCCCTACATTGCTGGACTGTCTTCTTCTTGCTGAACCCTGCCTGTCTCACTACGCTACCTGGTTAACCCCTGAATTACTGGCCTGGTTTTCTGTTGCCGTATCCTGTCTGCCTAATTTGCCTTGTGCTGTCCTGCCTGTGGCGAGTGCCGCTCTCCTCATTTGCCTGATACTCTCTGCTCTGGGATATTCCCTATCTTTCCGTCTCGACACCAGGATAACAAGACTACTGGCCGAGTTCGGTCTGATAGAGGAGTATCCCACGAGCCTTACATTATACTTGGGCCATGGAACCAGATGAGGTGGTACGAGCTGTTTATCTCCAAGGACAGATGTTGGGAACCCATACTACACATTTGCAGAATATGGATTCCAAGCTGGAGGCTATTACCGCTCAACTCTCCGTACTAGTCATATCGAGGAGTACTACTCCTGTTGTTTCCCTGCTCCCAGTACTGTGGCTTCTCCCTCTGCTTCTGGAAGCATACCCCGGATACTTTTGCCTGACAAGTATGAAGGTACTACGGATTGTGGGTGTTTCCTTAACCAATGCAGGCTGCACTTCCGTAATGATCCCCACACCTTAGAGTCTCCCCAGTCAAAGGTCACCTTTATCATTTCCGTGCTGAAAGACAAGGCCCCAGCCTGTGTCTCTCCTCTTCTAGAACAGGATGCTCCACTCCTGCATGATGCGATGCTGATGATTTAATTTCTGCTTTTTCTGCTGTGCTTGGGGCTTCTGGCCGTACCTCTGCTGCGGAATATTCCCACCTGGATCTTCGCTAGGGCAGCAGAACCGTGGCTCAGTTTGCTATTGATTTTCGCACCTTGGCACTTGAAACCACTTGGGATGGCAGTGCTCTCAAGGCAGCCTTTAGGAGGGGTCTGCATGAATGCATCATAGATTAACTCGCCTATCGTGATATTCCTTCTTCTTTGGATGACTTTATAGCACTTTGTATCAGCTTGGACTCTCGCTTTCAGGAGAGACAAGCCGAGAGACCGAACTAGGAAGGTCCTCCCTTCCCATCTCCCTGTTCGTCCAGTTCTGTCGGCATCCTCTACCCCTTCAGCATCCTCTACCCCTTCAGCAGCTCCGGTTACCTCAGTGGAGGAACCCATGGCTCTCTCCTCCTTCAAACCTTCAGAGACCGAAAGACAGAGTAGAAGGAGACTGAGACTATGTTTTTATTGCGGCTCTAACTCCCACCAACTCAAGGACATTGACATTTGGCCGGGAAAAGCCAATGCTTAGAGGATAACACAGGGGTACCTCTAAGCATGATCTCTACCAAATCCCCTCACTCCTCTCGGATCCTGATACCTGTTACCCTTCCTTTAGAATGCTGTCCACACTTAAGCCTTCATTGATTCAGGAGCAGCTGGCAACTTCCTGGATCACCATTTTATGATTCAAGCTGGTCTACCTCTTCTACAGAAAAGACATTGTCTCAAGATAACTACCTGGAAGGCACCTCCCTTGGTTCTGGTTTGATCAATTTTGAGTCAGCACCCCTGACCCTGACTGTCGGTGTTCTTCATATCGAACAGCTCCAAGTTGAGCTCAGCCTGTCATCCTTGGTCTTCCTTGGATTCGCTTACACAATCCACAGTTTGACTGGGCTGAGGGACAACTGGCTTCTTGGGGTGCCTCCTGTTTCCACTCCTGCCTTGCTAAAGTCACTCCTTTGCTACGCATTCCCATAGCCAGCATCCAGACTCCTTCCATCCTTTCTTTGGTATATGCAGACTCTGTTGATGTGTTTGAGAAAAAAGCAGCCAACATGCTGCCACCCCACCATCCCTATGACTGTAAGATCAACCTCCTTCCCGGAGCCCTACTTCCTAAAGGCAGGACATATCCACTCTCCAAGGCTGAAACCAAATCCATGGAGGAGTACATTCAAGAAAACCTAGCTAAAGGTTTCATTTGCCCTTTTTCCTCCCCTGCTGGGGCTGGTTTCTTTTTTGTAAGAAGGATGGTGGGCTCAAACCCTGCATAGACTACAGGGCCTTGAACAACATAACCATCAAGAATCACTATCCCATACCACTGATCACTGAATTGTATGAATCACTCCAAGATACTCGCTTCTTCACTAAATTGGACTTACGTGGGGCATGCATTTCTCCAGGCCACGAATGGAAGACCGCCTTCAACACAATACCTTGTAATGCCCTTTGGGTTGTGTAACACCCCTGCAGTCTTCCAGGCATTTGTCAATGACATTTTCCATGACCTCCTCAACCGCACGGTCATCGTTTACCTAGATGATATCCTTGTTTTCTCTTCCACTTTAGAGGAGCATCACAGGCACGTGAGACAGGTGTTTCTTCGTCTCAGGGATAACTCTTTGGTAGCCAAGCTAGAAAAATGTGAGTTTGATCAAGTCCGGATCCAATTCCTCGGATATGTCATCTCGAAGAAGGGTTTTGCCATGGATCCTGCTAAACTAACCGCTGTACTAGAATGGCCTCAACTTACCTCCTTAAAGAAATTACAGAGGTTCTTGGGGTTCTCCAATTACAACCGCAAGTTCATAAAGAACTTATCTCAAACAGTCGCTCCTCTCACTTAATTGACTAGACGGAACAAGGACTGTGAACATTGACCTCTTGAGGCCATAAATGCCTTTTCTTGTCTGAAAAATGATTTCTCTTCAGCACCTGTGCTCCGCCATCCTGACCCTGACCGACAGTTCACCTTAGAGGTTGATGTCTCCGAGATAGGGGCTGGAGCAGTTCTTAGCCAAAGGGAACCTCTGACTGTAGCCATCTTTTCTAAATGTTTCACTCTTGGTGAGAGGAACTACGATGTGGGTAATCGTGAACTCTTAGCCATTAAAATGGCCTTAACTGAATGACATCACTGACTAGAGGGCACCGCCAACCCTATTCAGATCCTCACCGACCATAAGAACTCAATCCTCGTCAGGCCAGGTGGGCAGGGCCGCCACTAGAAATTTTGGGGCCCCTGACTTGACCATTGATCAGGGCCCCCCCCCTTGACATGTGCAATTTTTGACCAAGTGACTAAAACGTATATGGACTTTATTCTTAAGTGTCTATTTAAACTTGGAAATGTTGTAAAGGTAGTAACATACAAACACACAGACACACTCATACACTAAAACACACACTCACACATAAGGATTCACATATAGATACTCTAGCAGACACGCAAAGAAACACACAAACACACTCAGACACAGACACCCACACAGACACTCAGCACTTGATTACATTGACCTGACAAGTAATGAGGTAGGCTACAGTTTTGTAAAAAAAAAAAGGAGATTTAGAAAACAAAATATGGAGTTCTGATTATCTTTTTGTAAAGGAAGATGCCAACTAAATGATGACAACAGCATGCAGTGGCTGAAAGGAAGGGGCCTGAACTGCCTAAACAATAATTTAAAGGTTAAATGGTGGATTGGTGACTTCCGTAAAGGTCTCATTAGTCTCAAAGTCTGTAGAAAGATGTGAAGAATCAGTAGTACGGTAAAAATGTCCTAAAAAGGAACAGACAATGGACACACACACACACAAACTCAAACTTGCACATACACCCAAGGAAACACCGACAGAGACATACAAACACACACACAGAGACAACCACATAAAACACACAAAGACATGCATACACACACCCTCACTAAGACATCCACAGAAAACACACAGACATACACACACCCTCACAGAGACACCCACAGAAAACACACACCCTCACTGAGACATCAAAAGAAAACACACAAAGACATACACACACCCTCACAGAGACACCCACAGAAAACACAGACATACATACATATACACACACACACCCTCACAGAGACATCCACAGAAAACACAGACATACACACCCACCCTCACAGAGGCATCCAGAGAAAATACACAAAGGCAAACATACACACACCCTCGCAGAGACACCCATAGAAAAAGCTCAAAGACATACACGCCCACCCTCACAGAGAGACCCACAGAAAAAAATACATACACACTCATAGAGACACAAACCAAAGCATAAAGACATAAACACAGACACCCACAGGAGGAAACATTTATGCACCTTGCATCCCCTAAATCAACAGTGTGTGACATGCATGATAAAAAATTGCAGAAATTAAGAGATCACTTTTTAAATAATCATATTTGTAAATGTGTAAACAAAAATAATTCTGTGAATTCAAAATTGTACATTAATGATCTGGGTAGATGGCTAGATGAAGAAAAGTACTTTTAAACGGTTGACATATGTTTGTTTGTTTTTTCCCCAACCAAGAGCACCACTTCAAATATAGTGTACAAATGTTCCCATCTGTCAGCTGTACTTATGGATTTTGAAAATGCTGTACTCTATATGGTCTTGGTGGAACCATAAGCTGTGGTACTCATACCATTAGATCTGGTTAAATGCATAATTTAGGCTTTTTTGGTATGTATTTCAAAATAAAGTCAGCTGTAGTGTAAACTGAACAGTTTTAAGTTAACCTGACTCATTTCAAACACTGAGCAATCTAAGTCTGAGAGTATAACATTTTATGCAGATGTAAAAATCTTAAATGAAATGCCTCCTTGCATCTGGAAAGTCCTTGCATAAAGGGGTAGTAAAGTGTAATGTTTTTTAAATATATATATATATATATAAATATATATATATATATATATATATATATAAATATATATATATATATATATATATATATATATATATATATATATATATATATATATATATATATATATATATATATATATATATATATATATATATAAAATGCATATCTGCCAAAAGGGCACCTACCATTTGTGTATTGAGGAGGAAACATTTCTGCATGGTTTTAAATATAGAATTTCTACAGCATTGTCAAATAATCATAAATACACTGCTGCTAAAAAAATTGTTTTTATGGACCCCTGGCCCCACCATACAACTACTACCACACTGAAGTTACAATCCGAAATTGCACAAAGAAATAAAAAACATTTGCTAAGTAAGTCATACCTCCTCTGCAAATGAAATTAACTGCAGTCTGACTCAGGCACACGCTGAACAAACTTAAGTGCCAAGTCTGTCTCACACTGTGCATAGTGGTTTAGTGCACAGTCAGAAATCCTCTCAAATGCTAATACTTTACTCCTTGTAATAACATTTCCCATGCTCAATTAGCACTCTGCTGTAGTACCCACTGGTGGTTGCCAAAACTGGGCCCCTGACAGGAGTCACCCCTGTCACCCCCTGATGGCGGCCCTGCAGGTGGGCTTTGTTCTTTTCCCATTTTCCCTTTGTGGTTTCCTACCTTCCTGGAACCAAGAACAAGAAGGCGGACGCCCTTTCCCATCAGTTCCCTCACTCAAGTGATTACTCCAAAGCTCCTATCGAACATATCATACCCCCCCCTCCTGTGTGATCTATCAGCTCAATACCACTCTTCTGCAAATATTACAAAGTGCTCAGTCTAGTAAACCTCCTGGTGCCCCCATGGCCTCTGATATCCTCTTTGTACCTCAGAACCTCCGTATCCCTGTGCTATCCTGGGCTCATGATAGCAAACTCTCAGGACATCCTGGTTTGACTAGGACCTTCAACCTTTTCAACATGTTTGGTGGCCTACTATGAAGTCTGACGCTCAGGACTACGTGAAAGCCTGCACAATTTGTTCTGCCAACAAGACTCCCCGATCCTTGCCTCCTGGCTTGCTCCAACCATTGTCCATTCCCAAACAACCCTGGACACACATACCAATGGACTTCATTGTTGATCTTCCCTTGTCCGACCACCATACAGTTATCTGGATTGTGGTGGATTGCTTTTCCAGATTGGCTCACTTCGTACCCCTAGCCAAACTACCTTCTGCTCAGGAATTGTTGTCCCTTTTTCTCTTGCATGTGGTGCGACTTCATGGCATTCCTGTGAATATTGTCTCCGACAGGGGTTCACAGTTCATCTCTGCCTTCTGGAGAGCCTTTTGTAAGTTGATTGGAACCACTGTTTCCTTGTCATCTGACTACCATCCTCAGACCAATGGACTAACTGAGAGAAAAAAACAGGATCTTGAACTGGTCTGAATTGCTACCTTTAGCTGAGCTGGCAAGAAACACCCATTGGCACTCGTCTCTTCGATGTTCTCCATTTCAAGCTGCAGCAGGTTATCAACCTTGTATCTTCCCTCTTTCAGCTCGGTCCACTGGGGTACCTGCCGCAGACCATCACGTCACTAATCTCACCACTCATTGGCAACGAATTTGCTCTCAGCTGCGTTCAGCTGTCTCTAGATGTAAGAAGTTTGCTGATCGTCATAGGGCTTCTGTGCGTGCCATTCCAGTGGGTGAACATGTTTGGGTCTCCACTCAACATATCCGTCTACGTCAACAATGTCACAACTTGGGGCCTAAGTTTATTGGTCCTTACAAGGTTCTGAAAAAACTGTCTCCTGTTGCCTACAAAGTGGCCTTGCCAAGAACCCTACGCATACATCCAGTCTTCCACATCTCACTACTCAAGCTGTACATCAAGAATAGATATTCCCAGCCTCAAACTCCTCCTCCTCCACTCTTGATCCATGGTAACCCTGAATATGAAGTGGCTAAGATTCTGGACTCCAGATACAGGCACAGACAACTGCAGTATCTGATACATTGGAAGGGTTACTCTGTAGCAGACCGTTCCTGGGTTCCTGCCCATGATGTGCATGCTCCATCTCTGGTCTCCAAATACCATGCTGCTCACCCTTTGAAGCCAACTCTGGTTCCCGGAGGGAACCCTTGAGGAGTCGTTATGTCACGCTGTGCCATTGCTAGGGGCACAGCGTCTTCCCCATGCTCGTTGCCTAGGGCTGTGTCGGTTCAGGATGCATGTGCGGTGCTGACATCATCGCTGCACACTCCTGATGCTGGCCGGTCTCTTGGTGCCAATCCACCAGGTACTTTAGCGGGCAGCTAGTGATCTGTCACTGCCCAAGTATATGTGCTACTTCATGTGCTCCTGGGAGTGACAGATCGTCTGCTGGACTGCTATTTTGTTGTTGATATCTTGCCTGCCTTACTACGCTACTTGGTTAAACCCCAATCTGCTGGACTGATACTTTGTTGCTGAAACCTTGCCTGTCTTACTACGCTACCTGGTTAAACCCTAATCTGCTGGACTGATACTTTGTTGCTGAACCCTGCCTATCTCACTACGCTACTTGGTTAACCCCTAAATTGCTGGACTGACTTCTTGCTGCTGATCGCTGCCTGTCTCACTATGCTACCTGGTTAACCCCTACATTGCTGGACTGTCTTCTTCTTGCTGAACCTGGCCTGTCTCACTACGCTACCTGGTTAACCCCTGAATTGCTGGCCTGGTTTTCTGTTGCCGTATCCTGTCTGCCTAATTTGCCTTGTGCTATCCCGCTTGTGGCGAGTGCAGCTCTCCTCATTTGCCTGATACTCTCTGCACTGGGATATTCCCTATCTTTCCGGCTCGATGCCGGGATAACAAGACTACTGGCTGAGTTCGGTCTAACAGAGGAGTATCCAACGAGCCTTACAGTTTAAATTAAAAATCTATTTTGTTTCCATTTTTAAAAGTCTCTGTTCAGTAGCTCCCCCTCTAATACCTGATCTTAATATTTCTAATCCCCAACATCTGAAATCTCTAGGACTACCATTGTGTGAGTGCAGAAAATGTTTCGCCACAGTGGTGATTTTTTCTACCATTCTCTACATCTTTATGGTATTTCTAATATTACTCAGATGTTCGGTCATACGAGTACCCATACATCTAGTGGTCATTCCTACATAATATACATTACAATTGCAGGAAATACAGTAAATCACATTGGTACTTTTACAATTTATAAAATCCTTAATTTGCCAGTTTTTCCCAAATCTATCCATCATAGTCTGTTTTCTGGTCATATATTGACAGAACTTACAACTGCCACAGGCTATGGAGCCTTTATAAATAGGGGATTTATTGACATTTCTGTCAAAGTGGCTTCTTGTTAGTGAGTCACTGATATTATTCACCCGTCTAAAGGTAAAGCATGGTATATTCGGAATTAAGGATTTAAGTAGTTCATCCGCTTGGAAAATGGGACAATGTTTATTTACAGTATAATTGAGATGATCACTAGTAGTTGAATATGTGGTCACAAACCGTACAGTATCATCAGTTTTTTTTTATTTTAGGGGTGAGTAATTCTTTCCTGTCCCTAGTTAGAGCTTTATTGTAAGCTCTGGCAAGAGATTTCTTAGAATAACCTTGTCTAAAGAGTCTAGTTTTTAAATCCAATGCTGCTATTTTATATGTATCACACTACTACAATTTCTTCTTAGACACAAATATTTCTCCCACCGGTAACCCTCTTATCGTAGAGGGATGGTGGTGGCTACTAGCTAGAAGTATATTATTAGTAGTCGTGGGTTTCCTATAAGCGTCTGTTTCCAGGTTGTTCCCGACCTTACAAATAGAAAGATCTAAAAACTCCACTTTATCATTACATCGTTAGTGATGTCGCGAACATAATATTTTCGGTTCGCGAACGACGAACGCGACCTTCCGCAAATGTTCGCAAACGGGCGAACCGGACGAACCGCCATAGACTTCAATAGGCAGGCGAATTTTAAAACCCACAGGGACTCTTTCTGGCCACGATAGTGATAGAAAAGTTGTTTCAAGGGGACTAACACCTGGACTGTGGCATGCCGGAGGGGGATCCATGGCAAAACTCTCATGGAAAATTACATAGTTGATGCAGAGTCTGGTTTTAATCCATAAAGGGCATAAATCACATAACATTCCTAAATTGTTTGGAATAACGTGCTTTAAAACATCAGGTATGATGTTGTATCGATCAGGTAGTGTAAGGGTTATGCCCGCTTCACAGTGACAGACCAAACTCCCGCAGCGGTTACAACATCTAAATAGTTTCTAAATTTTGTCCTGAGTTTAGAAATACCCAATGTTAACATGTTCTTTGCTTTTTTTGCAAGTTATAGGGAAATAAATACAAGAAGCACATTGCTATTTCAAAACCACTTTTTTCAAAATGAGCGCTAGTTACATTGAAACCCTGATATCTGTCAGGAATACCTGAATATCCCTTGACATGTAAATATTTTTTTTTAGAAGACATCCCAAAGTATTGATCTAGGCCCATTTTGGTATATTTCATGCCACCATTTCACCGCCAAATACGATCAAATAAAAAAAATGGTTCACTTTTTCACAAATTTTAGGTTTATGCAATTATGGCATAAATGGTTGTAAGTGCTTCTCTGGGATCTCCTTTGTTCAGAAATAGCAGACTTATATGGCTTTGGCGTTGCTTTTTGGTAATTAGAAGGCTGCTAAATGCCACTGCGCACCACACGTGTTTTATGCCCAGCAGTGAAGGGGTTAATTAGGGAGCATGTAGGGTTAATTTTAGCTTAAGTGTAGTGTAGTAGACAACCCAAAGTATTGATCTAGGCCCATTTTGGTATATTTCATGCCACCATTTCACCGCCAAATGCGATCAAATTTAAAAAAAACTTAAATTTTTTCCCAATTTTAGGTTTCTCACTGAAATTATTTACAAACAGCTTGTGCAATTATTATCCCTTGACATGTAAATATTTTTTTTTAGAAGACATCCCAAAGTATTGATCTAGGCCCATTTTGGTATATTTCATGCCACCATTTCACCGCCAAATATGATCAAATAAAAAAAATTGTTCACTTTTTGACAAATTTTAGGTTTATGCAATTATGGCATAAATGGTTGTAAATGCTTCTCTGGGATCCCCTTTGTTCAGAAATAGCAGACATATATGACTTTGGCGTTGCTTTCTGGTAATTAGAAGGTCGCTAAATGCTGCTGCGCATCACACGTGTATTATGGCTAGCAGTGAAGGGGTTAATTAGGTAGTTTGTAGGGAGCTTGCAGGGTTAATTTTAGCTTTAGTGTAGAGATCAGCCTCCCACCTGACACATCAGACCCCCTGATCCCTCCCAAACAGCTCCCTTCCCTCCCCCACCCCACAATTGTCCCCGCCATCTTAAGTACTGGCAGAAAGTCTGCCAGTACTAAAATAAAAGGTATCTTTCATTTTTATTTTTTTTTAGCATATTTACATATGCTGTGGTGTAGCATCCCCCTTAGCCCCCAACCTCCCTGATCCCCCCCAAAACAGCTCTCTAACCCTCCCCATCTGCCTTATTGGCGGCCATCTTGGGTACTGGCAGCTGTCTGCCAGTACCCAGTTTGCAAAAAAAAGTATTTTTTTCTGTTTTTATTTTTTTTTCTGTAGTGTAGCTTCTCCCTCCCCCCACAGACCAACCCCCACCACCTGCCACACCAGATATGAGTGGTGGCACTGGGCAAGTGTGCACAGTATATGCTGTGAGCCTGACACACACGCTGGCAGGCAGGCAACTGCAATTAGATTACACAGGGAAAGAAAAAAAAAAGCAGACTGATGTTCTAGCCCTAAAAAGGGCTTTTTTGGGGTGCTGTCCTTATAGCAGAGATCAGATGAGTCCTTCAGGACTGTAGTGGACACTGAATACACTAGCTTAACTATCGATTTCCCTATTAAATCAGCAGCAGCTACACTGTCCCTCCTCTCACTAAGAATGCAGCTTCCGAATGAATCTAAAATGGATGCTGTCCAGGAGGTGGGAGGGTCTGACAGGAAGGGTCTGCTGCTGATTGGCTGGAATGTGTCTGCTGACTGTGAGGTACAGGGTCAAAGTTTACTCAATGATGATGAATAGGGGGCGGATCGAACATCGCATATGTTAGCCCGCCGTGGTGAACGCGAACATACTATGTTCACCGGGAACTATTCGCCGGCGAACTATTCGCGACATCACTACTCATCGTAGACGTGAGATACAGCCCCAATGGGTTAACATTAAGGGCTTGAATAAAATCTAGCAGTAGATTTAGAGGGCCATTCCACACAAAGAACATAGCATCAATATACCTGGGCCAGTGGGATTTGTATGCAGTAAAGTGTTTAAGTAACTCATGAAACACTACTGTCTCCTACCACCAGCCCAGGTATATATTCGCGTATGTGGGGGCACACGAGGTGCCCATAGCTGTACCACATACTTGAAGGTAAAACCTGTCATCGAAAATGAAGAAGTTGTGAGTTAATACAAACTCAAGTAATTTAATTAAGAATTCCTTTAATTCACTAGGCATACTCTGTTCTTTAGACAGAAACTGGGAGATGGCTCTGCAACCCCATTGGGTTTGTATGCTAGTGTACAGCGACTCAACATTGCAAGTTACAAGAATAGTCTCAGAATTGATTTCAACCTCTTGAATTTTATTGAGGATATGCATAGTATCTCTTGTGTGTGATGGCACGTATTTACTTGCTTTTTTAGTTAGGGAGCCTATACCAGACACTATAGGTCTCCCAGGTGGTATAGAAAGACTTTTATGTACTTTTGGCAGCAGGTAAAAAGTGGCGACCCTCGGATGTTTAATCTATTATATTTACTCAGAAACATTTCAGTGGGGTTACCTAGAAGACTTTTATAGTTATTTGCATTCAGAAGTTGGCGTTTAGCCTCTTCTTGATACATATCATTAGGCCATATTACAATGTTACCCCCTTTATCACTTTTCTTTATCTGGACATCATGAAACTTCCTTAATTCATGTAAAGCATCATTTTCCTCTTTAGTGAGGTTATTGCCCCCATTCTTATTACCAGTAGGGTACTCAATATATCATTACATACCAGGTTTAAGAAAGTTAGAGCATTAGAAAAAGTGCTATTAGGGGGTACAAAATGAGATTTATTTTTCAATATGTATCTCCAACTATTATTCTCTCTTTCTAAGTAGCCACCACCATCCCTCTATGATAAGAGGGTTACCGGTGGGAGAAATTGTAGTAGTGTAGATACAAATACAAATAAAATAGCAGCATTGGATTTAAAAACTAGACTCCTTAGACAAGGTTATTCTAAGAAATCTCTTGCCAGAGCTTACAATAAAGCTCTAAATAGGGACAGGAAAATATTACTCACCCCTAAAATAAAAAAAAACTTAGGATACTGTATGGTTTGTGACCACATACTCAACTGCTTGTGATCATATCAATTATATTGTAAACAAACATTGGCACATTCTCCAAGAGGATGAACTACTTAAATCCTTAATTCCGGATATACCATCCTTTACCTTTAGACGGGCGAATAATATCAGTGACTCACTAACAAGAAGCCACTTTGACAGAAATGTCAATAAAGCCACTATTTATAAAGGCTCATAAATGTATGAGCCTTTAGAGGGGGAGCTACTGAACAGAGACTTTAAAAAATGGAAACAAAATGGATTTTTAATTTAAACACAGTAATGCCCCATGGGATGAACGAGAACATTAATTTTTGGGTGTACCTTTAAATTGTTTTCTGATATGGGTAAATTAGATTTTGACTCTCACTATATATACAAATAATAGCCTTATGTTGTTAAGGCTAATTAGTAAAGTGTCTAATTATCTTGATTCCTATCTGGTTAGATGTAAACATGCTTGGGGTAAGACTGAGTAGACTTAACATATAGCACTATGATCATACCGTATATTTTAGCAATTACTAATAAGCTCATCTGATATGTAAAAAGTGTCAGGGATACATAAGTAGATCTTGGGCACAAAAAGCATGCACTGAATATGGATCATAGGGATTATCACCGTATTGATACATGTTCATTATGATCTGGTGTAACCCACGTAAACCACTGCATGTTTAAACTAAGTATATAGATTTACATCACTTTCTATATACTTTTTTTTTTTTTTTTTAAAGCCCAGACTACTACTGCTTCTATAGCACAAGTAAGAAATTAATAAGGGGACAGTATATTATTTGCCTCAAGCTATTTCAATGCTAGACATTTACCCAGAATAGAGGGATGATATTCTGAGGTTTATACGCAATTTGTCTGGGATTGTTTTTCCAATTATTTTTGACTCCCTATGCAACTATTGCTATTCACATAGATAGTTCAGCTAAGATACCATTTAATAGAAACAGAATTCTCATTTTGTGCCCCCTAATAGCACGTCTTCTAATGCTCTAACTTTCTTAAACCTGGTATGTAATGATATATTGAGTACCCTACTGGTAATAAGAATGGGGGCAATAACCTCGCTAAAGAGGAAAATGATGCTTTACATGAATTAAGGAAGTTTCATGATGTCCAGATAAAGAAAAGTGATAAAGGGGGTAACATTGTAATATGGCCTAATGATATGTATCAAGAAGAGGCTAAATGCCAACTTCTGAATGCAAATAACTATAAAAGTCTTCTATGTAACCCCATTGAAATGTGTCTGAGTAAATATAATAGATTAATTCAGGAAGCTCTGGCAAATGAGGTTATTGATCTCAAAGAGTTTGAGTTTTTGCAAGTTAAACATCCGAGGGTCGCCACATTTTACCTGCTGCCAAAAGTACATAAAAGTCTTTTTATACCACCTGGCAGACCTATAGTGTCTGGTATAGGCTCCCTAACTGAAAAAGCAAGAAAATACTTGGATGCTAGACTTGGACATATAGTTGAGTCTTTGCCATCACACACAAGAGATACTATGCATATCCTCAATAAAATACAAGAGGTTGAAATCAATTCTGAGATGATTTTTGTAACTTGGGATGTTGAGTCGCTGTACACTAGCATACAAACCCAATGGGGTTGCAGAGCCATCTCCCAGTTTCTGTCTAAAGAACAGAGTATGCCTAGTGAATTAAAGGAATTCTTAATTAAATTACTTGAGTTTGTATTAACTCACAACTTCTTCATTTTCGATGACAGGTTTTACCTTCAAATATGTGGTACAGCTATGGGCACCACGTGTGCCCCCACATACGCGAATATATACCTGGGCTGGTGGGAGGAGACAGTAGTGTTTCATGAGTTACTTAAACACTTTACTGCATACATATCCCACTGGTCCAGGTTTATTGATGATATATTCTTTGTGTGGAATGGCCCTCAAAATCTACTGCTAGATTTTATTCAAGCCATTAATGTTAACCCTTTTGGGCTGTATCTTACGTCTACAATGAGTAATGATAAATTGGAGTATCTAGATCTTTCTATTTGTAAGGTCGGGAACAACCTGGAAACAGACGCTTATAGGAAACCCACGGCTACTAATAATATACTTCTAGCTAGTAGCCACCACCATCCCTCTACCATAAGAGGGTTACCGGTGGGAGAATATTTGTGTCTAAGAAGAAATTGTAGTAGTGTAGATACATTTAAAATAGCAGCATTGGATTTAAAAACTAGACTCCTTAGACGTGGTTATTCTAAGAAATCTCTTGCCAGAGCTTACAATAATGCTCTAACTAGGGACAGGAAAGAATTACTCACCCCTAAAATAAAAAAAAACTGACGATACTGTACAGTTTGTGACCACATACTCAACTGCTAGTGATCATATCAATTGTATTGTAAACAAACATTGGCACATTCTCCAAGCGGATTAACTACTTAAATCCTTAATTCCGGATATACCATCCTTTACCTTTAGACGGGTGAATAATATCAGTGACTCACTAACAAGAAGCCACTTTGACAGAAATGTCAATAAAGCCCCTATTTATAAAGGCTCCATAGCCTGTGGCAGTTGTAAGGTCTGTCAATATATGACCAAAAAACAGACTATGATGGATAGATTTGGGAAAAACTGGCAAATTAAGGATTTTATAAATTGTAAAAGTACCAATGTGATTTACTGTATTTCCTGCAATTGTAATTTATATTATGTAGGAATGACCACTAGATGTATGGGTACTTGTATGACCGAACATCTGAGTAATATAAGAAATGCCCATAAAGATGTAAAGAATGGTAAAACGATCACCACTGTGGCGAAATATTTTCTGCACTCACACAATGGTAGTCCTAGGGATTTCAGATGTTGCGGATTAGAAAGATTAAGACCAGGTATTAGAGGAGGGGAGCTACTGAACAGAGACTTTAAAAAATGGAAACAAAATGGATTTTTAATTTAAACACAGTAATGCCCTATGGGATGAACAATAACAATATTTTTTGAGTGTACCTTTAAATTGTTTCCTGATATGGGTAAATTAGATTTTGACTCTCACTATATATACAAATAATAGCCTTATGTTGTTAAGGCTAATTAGTAAAGTGTCTAATTATCTTGATTCCTATCTGGTTAGATGTAAACATGCTTGAGGTAAGATTGAGTACACTTAACATATAGCACTATGATCATACGTATATTTTAGCAATTACTAATAAGCTCATCTGATATGTAAAAAGTGTCAGGGAAACATAAGTAGATCTTGGGCACAAAAAGCATGCATTGAATATGGATCATAGGGATTATTACCGTATTGATACATGTTCATTATGATCTGGTGTAACCCACGTAATCCACTGCATGTTTAAACTAAGTATATAGATTTACATCACTTTCTAAATACTTTTTTTTTTTTTTAAGCCCAGGCTACTACTGCTTCTATAGCACAAGTAAGAAATGAATAAGGGGATAGTATATTATTTGCCTCAAGGTATTTCAGTGCTAGACATTTACCCAGAATAGAGGGATGATATTCTGAGGTTTATACGGAATTTGTCTGGGATTGTTTTTCCAATTATTTTTGACTCCCTATGCAACTATTGCTGTTCACATAGATAGTTCAGCTAAGATACAATTTAATACAATCTAGATAACAAATTACTATTATCGTTAATATAGTCTATATTATGTATGTACATATTGATAACCGTTGAATAACATTTTAATAATGTTACTGTATGAAACCTATAACCTAGATTAAAGTGTATCATTCTGTCATTTTATGATCCCCTCTTTTACCATTTATAAGAGGTTTTCAAATAGTAATAGATACTTTCACATTATTTTATGTTTTAATAGTTTCGTGATTAGTAATTTACTTGCGGAGTAAACATTCATGCCCCCTAGATAGCCTGTTCATTAGAAACAGTATTTCGTTTTCAGCCCACCTCTCCGGGATGACGTACATGAGGAGGTGTGTATGGGTTTAATTGCCATGTGATGTTCAATCTATATCAACACTTGCTATTATTCTAAAATGTATAGCTGTCTTATTCCATAGTTTTAACCTCCCCCAAATTTTATTGTCTGTTTACTTAACATCTCACACTGACCAGACCAGAATCTAACTTTCCAATTGGCCTTTCCAATTGTCTTTGATTAGCAATCAAATAAATTTAGTGGACTCAGCTGACTGCCCTCCCTGCATATATTTCACACCAGTCTGGGATGTGCATTGCACTGGGATGTCCATTGCTATAACAACATATGTTCACATTTTCAAAGTGAACATTTTATAAGTGAGGCACTAGCAATAGAATTATACAATCATTGAACAAGGATTGGGCAAAGGGCAAGAAAAAGGCAGGTACTTTTGTAATATTATGTTTGATATACCTTACTGTTTTCTTATGCAATTGCTACTGTAATACTGTGCCTTATGTGTTTAACTGGTTCCCTCTTTTGTAAAAATGCCTAATATCTTCTTATTCCTTTTTGCAGCCTTCTGTCTCTATAACAAACTACATTATTCAATTACTCCTTCTCCCTCCCCACCTGCACTGTTCATTAGCCCATCTCTCTTAAACTCACCTTACTTTTGTACTCATGAACTTTACCTATTCCTAAACACTCTCTCTCCCCCCTGCACCTTGTCTCAAAAGCAGTCTCACTACTGCAAATCTGTATCTCATCTCATGTCACTCTCCCTTTTGCTTTTCCTTACTGCTGGTGGCATCTCTCCTAATCCTGGTCCCCAACAACTGCCTAGCCGTGCACATCCATGAATGCCATCCCACAGACTCAAAAAACAAAACTCTGACAACCTTACCTTACTCACATTCCTCTTGCATCAAAAGCCACTTCCCCTTTCACTTGTGCACTTTGGAACTCTGCAACAAACTCACTTCTATACATTACCTCTTTATCTCCCACTCCCTCAACCTTCTGACCCTAACAGAAACCTTGCTCTCTCCCCTAGACAGTAGACACAGCATCCACTGCTGCTCTGTCACATGGGGGTCTCCACTTCAACCACACTCCTAGGTCTGGTAATAGACAAGGAGGTGGTGTAGGTATTTTACTTTCCTCTCATTGCACCTTTCAACAAATACATCCCATCTCTTCCCTCACATTTTCCTCATTCGAAAACCACGTGATTTGCTTATTCTCTCCTCTTTCTATCGTGTTGCAGTCATATACCGTCCTCCTGGCTCCTCAAATCAATTTCTAGATCACTTGGCTGCCTGGCTACCTTATTTCCTTTCCTCAGACACCCCTTCCCTCATTCTTGGTGACTTCAACATCCCTCTTAACAATACCACTGCCTCCTCTGCAAAACAACTTATGCAACTCACTTCCTTTTTCGGTTTGTCACAATGGAATGATTCTACCACTCACAAAGATGGTCACTCCCTTGACCTGATCTTTAGCTATCAATGCACCCTCTCAAACTTCACAAACTCCCCCTTTCCTCTTTCTGACCACCATCTCCTTACTTGCAACATATCATCCCTCCCTATAACTCTCCCTCCTTCTGCTCCTCACACCAAACTTCACAGAAGCATTATGTCATTAGATCATCAACAGCTATCTAATTCCCTCAAACCTTTCCTCTCATCCTCCTTTTCCTGCCCTGACCAATCTATATGCCACTATAATTCCACCCTTACATCCGTCCTTGACAATCTCGCCCCTCTTACCATAGCTCGGAAATCAAACACTCATCCTCAGCCCTGGCATACTCCTCTGACACGATACTTACGCAGATGTTCATGTACTGCTGAGCGTCACTGGAGTAAATCTAGGAGTTCAGCTGATTTTCAACGTTACAAATTTATCTTGAACTCCTACTACTCTGCCCTTAATTTCCATAAGCAACATTACTTCTCTACTCTTATCTCTAATCTTTCTTCAAACCCAAAACGTTTGTTCTCCACTTTCAATACTCTTCTCCGCCCTCCCCACCTCCTAATACAACTTCTCTGTCAGCTCAAGACTTTTCCAACCACTTCAATAACAAAATCGACTCCATCAGAAATAAAATCAGCTCTCAACATAATTCCATTCTCTCACCCCCTCAAATGCTCTCAATCAACCACAACCCACATAACCTTAAACTTAACTCATCTTCCTTACACGTCGTCTTCATTAGATATATGCATGATCGAAAAATTCCTTTCGGTTCGGTTCAGATCGATTCTGAGTTTTTCGAATTTCGTTTCGGATCGATTCGAATTCGGAAAACTTTGAATGAATTAGTTTCGGATTCGTTTCGGATTCATTCGGATTCGAAAAAATTCGGCTGGATTCAGTTTGGTTCGGTTCGGTTCGGAAATTCGGAATTTCAGTATGTTTGCTGTGTATAAGACTAGTATTATGTACTGTATATTAGGTGTAACCCATAGCAGAGTGATATAACCTAATATACTGTACAATACTAGTGTAATCCATGGCCATCTGAATAATTTACTGAATAAATCCGAACTAATTCGGATTTATTCGGTAAATTTGGCAGTATTTTAATTCGGAAATTCGGTTCGATCCGAATCTCCGAATTTGCCAAATTTTCCGAATTTCCGAATCGATCCTAAACGAATTGCACGTCTAGTCTTCATCTGCTGCACCTCTATGCCAATCCCTTCACTGGCTTCCTCTTGCCTCTAGGATCAAACACAAAATTCTCATTCTGAAATACAAAGCCCTCAACTGCACTGCTCCCCCTATATCTCAGACCTTGTCTCCAGATACTCTCCCTCCCGCCCCCTTCGCTCTGCTCACGACCTCCTACTCTCCTCCTCTCTTGTCACCTCATCACACTCCCGTTTACAGGACTTGGCCCCCATCTTGTGGAACTCTCTGCCTCACTCCACAAGACTCTCTTCTAGTTTTAAAAGCTTCAAGTGCTCCCTAAAGACTCTACTGTTCAGGGATGCATACAACCTATGATAACCTTTCTTTATACCAGTTCCTCTCCTCCATCGCTATCCCCTGAACCCCCTTAGCATGTAAGTGTCCAGCTGTTTGTTGATCACCTTCTTAAGAGCTGACTACAACAGTGCAACTCTTGGCAGGGCCCTCTACCCATTTGATCCCTATAATTGTTTTGTTGTACTCCGCCTTTGTTAATAGCGCTGCGGAATCTGTTGGCGCTCTACAAATAACCAATAATAATAATAATAATGGGTTATTCTATTAGGACTGGATAATACCAATGTAAAATAAATGTAATGGTCACGGTCTCGTAATAACTTCTTTACACACATGTTGATACGATATTAATTGTGGTAGTTCAATATGTATTGGTAATACTGCCCTGACATTTTAAGATATTTGGTGCGCATATGTTTTTAAGTGTATATTATTCACGCATCACTCTAGCTGTTACACTTATATTAGTCAATCCTGTTATGATTTAAATCGCTTAAATCCATGTAAGTATTGTATACTCCATGAATCCAATTAGTATATTATGGTCATATCAATTTAAAATACAACTTGGTAAGTCTCTATGATTAAGATTAAAAATGTGTATAAACAATTATAATTATTTACGCCCCATGTATATTTAACCAATCGGAAGTGCATTGAATAATTCCTATACACCCCACAGGATGACGTAAATGGAGAGGTGTGTAGTGTAAGTCTCACTGCGATTGGTTGATTACTGCACTGACATTGTTTATAGGGCAACAGTTGGTATAGCTTTGGCTTGTTCATTTTTCACTAATTTTACAATGGTTAACATTGAGAAAGGCTGGTCAACGACTGAAACGTGTTTGTTACTAACTATACCTGTTGTTACCACTGTGTTTATCACTGATGCTTCCAGTTTTCGGCCAGGAAACGGGAGTGATACATGGACTTTTATGGGGGGAAGGGTGTTTGGTGTGGTGTACAGAGGTTTTTCTGATTTTACTTTTATATACATACAATAAAATGTAGTTTATGTTTAATACTTATAGGTAGGGCTGAGTGCTACTAGCCCCTTTTTTATCTCTCCTTTCAATCTATTGTAAACATTTGAGGGGTAGCTCTGATACCTTTAGGGTTCCTTTCCCTGTCTTATGTTGTAAATTACGTAGTGCCAGTAACTCATCCATTTTCTTATAAACATGTAGACTTCTGAGTTGATCTGTAAAAATATGAGCTATAAAATTTAGCCATAAAAAATTCCAGAATGGTCTGTAAAGGTGTGCTAGAAATGTCGATGCAGTGTTTGTATAGGACTAGATGTGCCGCAAGTCCTATACAAACGCTAAATTGATGACATTATAATTTTTTGGAAGGGATCTGAATTTGAACTAGAGAGTTTTCTCATGGAGATGAATAATAACAACAAAAACCTAAAATTAACTAGTGAGAAAAGTAAGACATCTATTAACTCCTTAGACCTAGAAATATTTGTGAAAGAAGGAAAGATTAACACCAGAACCCACTTTTAAACGGTGGATGCAAATAATTATGTATACCAAATTAGCTGTTACCACCAAAGATGGAAAAAGAATATACCCAAAAATCAAATACTTAAGATTAGAAAAAATTAAGTAATGAAGCGGATTTTAGTCAACAAACAGAAATTCTTAAAAATACATGTCTGGCACAAGGATATAAGGCTAAGGAGATAGATATAATAAAGGAAACTGTAAAGACCATAGATAGAAAGGATCTACTAAGTAAAAAGATTAAAAAGAAACGTGAAAATGACAAAATATTTGGACCTTTCCATTACAACATACTGTGAAAATAAACAAATAATAGAAAAGATTTTAAGAAAGTATTGGACAGTTTCTATAGAGTGACGAGAGATTGGGAGAATTGTTAACAGTCCATTCTGGAATTTTTTATGGCAAAATTTTGCAGCTCATAATTTTACAGATCAACTCAGAAGTCTACATGTTTATATCATTACTTCATAGTGATCACCATAAACTCGGTCTCATCCTTTAGAACTCTGAATGGAAAGGCTGATATTATCTTTCCACTCTAAGTTCACACCATATTTCATACAGATAACATATCAAACTTGTACCCTACTTTTATGAATTTAAATGCATTATTTATGTTTTTATATGCTTCTATGTTTTCTCAGATTATTATATGTATTTCTAAATGTTATGTTCAAAAAAACGCTATATGTAAATACTGTGTTTTTAAGCAAAGTTTAGTATATTTAATGCTCCTCTGAAATAACTATCCTAGCCACTATGTATACAATCAATTATATGCACCAATAGGATCTCCAGAAAAATAATTGACCTACAAACAAGAATAATAATACTCGATTTGTAACTTTCCCTTTAAATCTGCGCTATATAAACGCCATCTACCAGTAATTGCCAGCCTGGAAAGAGCTTGAGAAAGGCCATCTGTCGAAACCAGTTGCTCTATCTTTGCCCCATTAGGGCTTCTGTAGTTTTGTCAGCCCTCACGACTGTAGCGGCATTTCTAAAAGAGAGAAGAGGAAATCACAGACGATAAATAATAGGGTCTGGTAAGAGATGAACATACCTGAGTGATGTGGATTATACTCTGAGGCCATGAATCAGAGAAGGACTCACCAAAAGGAGGACGTTTGGAAAATATACGGTGTAAGTACTTGATGACACCTTTATCTAATACTATTTACCGTACTTGTGACAAGGATTTCTTGTCTCACTATAGGACTCCTGTTTTTCTGCTGTGCACGCTTTACTCGTGAAGTCTTGTTTTTGGCTCTGTATTGAGTACAAGCTTTTCAACATATACAAATCGAACTGTGCATTTTATTTTAATGTGCATAAAACTTGCATATGAACTCAACTTGCATATGAACTCCCCCTTTGATTCCAGCCTTTGCGGTCTATTATGAATGCACTTATGTGATTTTATGAATTTATTTTCTTTTTTTCCTGACCTTTTATTTTTATGTATTATATGAAATTGCTCTGATGTATTGTTTTTATTGTTTTCTGTTTTTCCACTGAATATTAAATTGTGATGTATACATTTCTTCACATACAACGATGGTCTCCAGGGATTTGTGTGGATTCATACACATATCGGGCCTATTTATTATGTGTCTGTACGATCAGCGGATCATGTCCGACAGACATCGCTGAATGCTGAGAGCAATACGCTCTCCGCATTCAGCATTGCACCAGCAGCTCTTGTGAACTGCTGGTGCAACGCCGCCCCCTGCAGATTCGCAGCCAATCGGCTGCTAGCAGGGGGTGTCAATCAACCTGATCATATTCGATCAGGTTGAATTTCGGCGATGTCTGTCCGCCTCCTCAGAGCAGGCGGACAGGTTATAGAAACACGAAGGCTCGCCAGAAACACGGGCCCTTAAGCTCCATAGGGAGCTTGATAAATGGGCCTCATTATCTCTATTGTTTTCTGCTGTTCGTCTTTAGAGATATATCTTGCCAATATCTCTCTAACGGTGGCTTGTAGGTTTTGTGTAGTATCCTTTTTAGCTCAGTATTTCAGAAATTCTCCATACTGTATATTATTATAAACCTGACATTACAAATTACTGATATCAACTTGTGCCACTGAATGTATAATTTGAGAGGAGACAATGCAAAAAGAGACTGCAATAAATTGGTATAAACATACAAATTATAATATATTTAAAGGGACAGTCAACACCAGAATTTTTGTTCTTTAAAAAGATAATCCCTTTATTACCCAATCCCCAGTTTTGCATAACCAACACTGTTATACTAATACACTTTTTACCTGTGTGATTACCTTGTATCTAAGCCTCTGCAAACTGCCCCCTTATTTCTGTTCCTTTGACAGACTTGCATTTTAGCCAATCAGTGCTGACTCCTAGGTAACTTCCCGTGTGTGAGCTCAATGTTATCTATTCTATATGATACCAATGAACTAATGTCCTCTAGTGGTGAAAAACTGTCAAAATGCATTCAGATTAGATTCGGCCTTCAAGGTTTAAGAAATTAGCATATGATCCTCCTAGGTTTACCTTTTAACTAAGAATACCAAGCAAACAAAGTGAAATTGGTGATAAAAGCAAATTGGAAAGTTATTTAAAATGACATGCCCCATTTGAATCATGAAAGTTTATTTTTGACTTGACTGTACCTTTAATTAAAATGTCAGTAGCACATAAATAGATTTTAGGTAAGGTTGCTTGGTAACCTCTATGTGCTGTTCTTCCCTCTTTTGATTTGTGACAACATTGTTTGCCCACCTACTGGAGGACTAAGTTTTCATTCTGCTTTTACCTGGGTCCCCAAAAACTAGTGGATAATGCTGCCCTTGATTTATGGCATAATTGAGTATCCTGTGCATGGTGTTTACAATCTAAAGTAATGTATTGGTTTGCTGTCTAGATACCCAAGCTCAACAAGAGCAGGATAAAAAAATAATAGAAAACACTTTAAAAGTGCAGATAATAGACTAGTCCAACCCAAGGCTAAACCCTCCAATGTCTGTTATGTGACCAGTCAGTACAAACAGCTAATTACTCTTTGTGTCTGTAAAGATGGGAAGTTTAATTAGTTTTTAAATGTTTTTTCACACTTGCTAAGGACATCTGAACTTTAAGTCTTGGCACTGGCAACAGAAGGTGTCGGATTGTGGTGCCACCTGTTGGACGTGGTGTGTACTGAGAGATTACCAGTTACTTAGATATGCTCTGCATCTTTCTTTGTGAATCCATTCACTTATGCATTCTGGGACACAATTGCTCTAGATATATAGGAGGAATTTTGTGGAGTTAATATATCTGGTTGCAGTTAGATTAAAGGGACAGTATGCAACAATTTGCATATAACTGCATGTAATAGACACAACTATAAAGAAGAATATACACAGATACTGAGATAAACGTCCAGTATAATAAAAAAAAATAAAAAAAATAACTTAGAAACTCCCAGTTTAGCACTGTTGATGAGGTTTGTCTGGACACCCACTGAAAGGGGCTGTGAAAACAAGAATAGCAGACCCCTCCCTGCATATGAAAAGACAGATAACATAAACAGGAGCCAGCAGGGGTTTATTAAATGTGTGTATACAAATACATCTGACACTTTGGGGCTTGGTTAGGAGTCTGAACACCAGCACAATATTCGTAAAAAATAAGGAAAACTACATTTTTACAAAAACACTACCAGATGGGCTCTATACATGGATTATCTAGAAAACATTTTTGCAAAGAAAAATCTAGTATGTCCCTTTAAGTATAGCTTACATGAGGCTATTTAGCTAGATGTTGCCAGCATATGGGTTAATTGACTGCTTTGCTGTAAATATGAGTGTATATCTGTCTGTATATATTTGTCTCATCAAAAAAAAATTATTTGTGTCCCTTATATGTTATTTGCAAAACTGTAAAAAGCCTTTGGTTTCAATATGGTAGTTAAAACAGTATAAAACTCATACAAATATCACAAGAACTTGAGTGGAGTTGGAATTCCTTTTAATTTGAATATTAGTTTTCTAGCAGAAAATATGTACTAATAAAAATATAGAAGGCACACAATTAGAGACGATGCTGTATGAGTCTGTTGTTTGTCTATGTACAATATAAGACATACACCAAGCCTGAGAATAAACATAAACTAGTCCTAGCATTTCAAGCCATATATACATTCCAGTGGTGCTCCTGTGCACAATGTTTGGTCAACCCCCCCCCCCTCTTGTAAGTTAGCTGTTCAAAGGGAGACACTACAGAGAACACTGATTAACACACCAGAGCATATCCCAATGCTCTTGTTAATAAAGCCCCCAGCCATGTTTATCACCCAGAATAAAGGTTCAAGATGAAACAATACAGAACACTTTAAACCTAAACTCTTTTAACCCTTTGCACCAATCGGACCCAGGTACAAAGTCAGACAGTACTTTGCCCAGTGTACTATGTTGACATAGTATTTAGGTCCAACGCAGAGGTGCATCTTGCTGTCCCTGCTGTCAGCTTAGACAGCAGAAACTGGAGCTGGGACATGCTTCCTTACCATATGAAGCCAGATTGCCAACTATTACAGAGCGTGACACTGTCTGTGTCACTCTCTGTAACAATTATTCTTTGGTGCCAAGTGGGAGCAGTGGGAGGAAAGGAGGGATGTGGTGTTTGTTTTTATTACGCTACGTCAAAAGTGTTAGGCATTGGAGAGGTAGGGATGGGGTCCTAAACTACAGAAATGAACATTTGGAGGGGGGATGTGTGGAGGGGTAGCCTTAAACTTCAGAATCCAATAAATATTTATTAATTTAAAAAAATAATAATACATCGGTACTGGAAGACAGATTACAGGTAAAAATCACGGCGGTGGACAGAGGAAGGGAAAGAGCTGTTGTGGGATGATTAGAGGGTTCTGAAGGTGAGGATGGATTCCTATACTACAGAAACTTTAAAAAAAAAAAAAATATATATATATATATATATATATATATATATATATATATATATATATTTTAAAAGTACCTAATAGTGGTGACCAGTTTTGGTAGGGGATCAGTGGGAGGTGTCAGGTGGGAGATTTATCCCTACACTGCAGCAAAAATTACAAAAATTAACCTTACAAGCTAACTGATTAAAGGGACATAATACTCATATGCTAAATCACTTGAAACTGATGCAGCATAACTGTAAAAAGCTGACAGGAAAATATCACCTGAGCATCTCTATGTAAAAAAGGAAGATATTTTACCTCACAATCTCCTCAGCTCAGCAGAGTAAGTTCTGTGTAAAAAGATATACTCAGCTGTTCCCAGCTGCAGGTAAAAAAAAAAAAAAATAATGAAGAAATGAACAGCAGCCAATCAGCATCAGCAGTGCTGAGGTCATGAACTCTTTTACTGTGATCTCATGAGATTTCACTTAACTCTCATGAGATTTCATAGTAAGCTGAATAGGGAAATAATATGAGAGTGCACAAGGCTCATCCCCTAAGATGTCCCAGGACAGACACACTAAAATGCTGCTTAGAAATCCTTTACAATGGGAGGTGGCTACTGAGGAACTTTTGAGGTAAAATATCTTTCTTTTTTACATAGAGATGTTCAGGAGATATTTTCTAGTCAGCTTTTTACAGCTATACTGCATCACTTTCAAGTGTTTAAACATTTGGGTATTATGGCCCTTTAACCTCTTCACTGCAAGGAATTTCTAAAGTGTGGTGCACAGATGCAATAAGCATCCTTCTAATTACCACAAAACAATAGCAAAACCGTGCATGTCTGCTGTTTCTGTACAAAGGGGACCCCAGAGAAGCTTTTACAATTGTTTGTCACATTGACTACAGTAGTTGTGTGTAAATTAATTTTAGTGAAAGACCCAAAGTTTGCAAAAAAGTTAACTTTTTTTTATATGATCATATCTGGTGCCGTGGCCAAATAGTGGCATCAAATTTGTCTACTTTTACAAAAACATATTTCTGTTTAAACTGACTTATAGCAAAAATGCTAAAAATTCTCCATCTTCCTATACTTTGAGCTAGTTTTTCACTGAAAATCCCGGTATCAAAGGGGTTATAAAAATTCAATTTTGTTTTAATTACACACATAATCAAATGTATTGTCAATAAATATTTTATTATTGTTTTATGACATTATTGGAGTCAATGGTATTTCACAAGTACATTAGAAATAACTGGAAAAAGAGAGAACACAGAGGCGCCAAACATGGCCTAGTACAGCCAAAAACAAAAATATAAAATCCACACCTGTGACAAATGAATACTCACAAACGAGCTGCACCCTTTGGTGCTAGTGGAGCAGACTGGAGCCTCTCAGTGGTCCAGCTCACTGGTACACTTCAGGGGTCAAGCGTGGTCCTAGGTAATGGTTGTTAGCAGATTCCTTTTCCTGTGGTATGTTTATCAAACAATCACTTTGAAGGGGGTTCAGTGTTCTAGGTCCTGATGGACGCACGCCAACCTCTGGGAACTGTTAATGCATCAGAGAAAGCTTTAAAAAGAACAGTTTATGTTTCTTTCATGGAGTTGCTGTGCAACTTTATATTTCCACGCTTGACCCCTGAAGTGTACCAGTGAGCTGGACCACTGAGAGTCTCCAGTCTGCTCCACTAGCACCAAAGGGTGCAGCTCGTTTGTGAGAATTCATTTGTCACAGGTGTGGATTTTATATTTTTGTTTTTGGCTGTACTAGGCCATGTTTGGCGCCTCTGTGTTCTCTCTTTTTCCAGTTACCCCTCTACCAGGAAGACCATCCTAAGACCGAGAGCTGCCTACTGGATTTTCTTTTGATACAGCACTGATTGGGACTTCACTCTCTTACCATTGACTGGACATTTGTTTTTGTGGTACTTTTTTCTCCACACTTGTTATTTATATAATTTCTGTAGGCAATATATTAGATATATTGTTATATGTTTTGTGAATATTTTACATATGTTATATGTGATTAGTTACAGGAGGCGTGTGAATACACTCTGGTGTGTATCTCACCCTAATATTTCTTTATCACTCACATTAGAAATAAACCAGGGAGAACTGCAAAGCAGATGTAAGCTAAAAAATGTTATGAGCCACTGCTGTAGACAAATGTAGACAAGTATGAGTGCTGTTTAGAGTTCAGGTTATTTGTAACTAATTGCATTTTAAACTAGATCAAATTAAAATGTTCTACAAGTTTGCATATGCTAGACCTCTTTTAATCTCTTAAACTCAGTGGGACAGTTATTTAATGCCTCTCTTTATATTTCCAACAAAAGAAAGGGCAGCTAAGCACTTTGGTAACCCTGGTGGCAACTGCAAGTGTCCCAGGGCAGATAAATCAACATTCAATGGGAGGCCTGCAGGCAAAGCATGTCTGTTACTGTAGGAATTCCAGTCTGCCTCTTTAACACTAAACAAATCTGGAACAGAACGTCTGAGACCTTGTTCCATTAATATTTCAGTAAGGTAGAAAAAAGACAGATGTTTCTGTCTTGACAACGCAGGTACTTCTGGCTTACAAAACTTATTTATAAAAAAAAAAATATAGCAATAATAATTGTATAGTGATAAACGATGCAGAAGTCCAGATTTTAAGCTTTTTTTGGCAGGCCATTTATTTGAGACTGTCAGATTTCAGCTTTTATTATTTGTTAATACAAATACGCAGAGCTGAAGAATTTAGTAAGTTCATACTTTATAAAAACAATTAAATATACTAGAAATGTAATTTTGTTTCTTGCATAGTTAATGGTACAGTAAACTATGAACTAGCTTACAAGTGGAGCGCAAACAAATTAGCATTATTATCAAGTGCTAATTGCGCTAGGACAACTATGCTAAACTTGAAGGTTCATTATTTCAAAAACCTTACGGCTAGATTACAAGTTTTGCGTTAGAGGCTATGCAATGCTAATGAGCGGTTTTCTCTCACCGCTCATTTACCTGCAGCGCTGGTATTACGGGTTTTTACAAACCAGTCGTTAAGACAAGAAGTGAGTGTTGAGCAAAATTTTGCTCATTACCACACTTCAATACCAGCGTTGCTTAAGTCAGCGGTGAACTGGTCGTACGTGCTCGTGCACAATTTCCCCATAGGAATCAACGGGGAGAGCCGGCAGGGAAAAAGTCTAACACCTGCAAAAAAGCAGTGTAAAACTCACTAACGCAGCCCCATTAATTCCTATGGGGAAATAAAATTTATGTCTACACCTAACACCCTAACATGAACCCTGAGTCTAAACACCCCTAATCTTACACTTATTAACCCTAATCTGCCGCCTCCGACATCGCTAGCCACCTGCATTATATTTATTAACCCCTAATCTGCCGCTCCGGACACCGCCGCCACCTACATTATATTTATTAACCCCTAATCTGCCACCCCCAATGTCGCCGCAACCTACATACACTTATTAACCCCTAATCTGCCACCCCCAATGTCGCCGCAACCTACATACACTTATTAACCCCTAATCTGCCGCCCCCAACGTCGCCGCCACTATACTAAGTTTATTAACCCCTAAACCTAAGTCTAACCCTAACCCTAACACCCCCTAACTTAAATATAATTTAAAATTACTATAATTAACTACATTATTCATATTTAAAACTAAATACTTACCTATAAAATAAACCCTAAGCTAGCTACAATATACCTAATAGTTACATTGTAGCTAGCTTAGGGTTTATTTTTATTTTACAGGCAAGTTTGTATTTATTTTAACTAGGAACAATAGTTATTAAATAGTTATTAACTATTTAATAACTACCTAGCTAAAATAAATACAAAAGTACCTGTGAAATAAAACCTAACCTAAGTTACAATAACACTTAATACTACACTATAATAAATAAATTTACTAAATTAAATACAATTACCTAAATTAAATTAATTTAGCTTAAGTACAAAAACCCCCCACTAAATTACAGAAAATAATAAACAAATTACAGATATTTAAACTATAAACTATTACACCTAATCTAATAGCCCTATCAAAATTTAAAAAGCCCCCCCCAAAATAAATAAAAAACCGTAGCCTAAACAAAACTACCAATAGCCCTCAAAAGGGCCTTTTGCGGGGCATTGCCCCAAATTAATCAGCTCTTTTACCTGTAAAAAAAATACAAACAAACCCCCAACAGTAAAACCCACCACCCACACAAACAACCCCCCAAATAATATACTATCTAAAAAAAACTAAGCTCCCCATTGCCCTGAAAAGGGCATTTGGATGGGCATTGCCCTTAAAAGGGCAGTTAGCTCTTTTGCAGGCCCAAACCCTAACTTAAAAATAAAACCCACCCAATACACCCTTTAAAAAAACCCTAAAGATCGACTTACAGTTCTGAAGACCGGACATCCATCCTCAAGGAAGCGGCAGAAGTCTTTATCCAACCAGGCCAAAGCCCTCAACAAAACCGGGAGAAGTCTTCATCCAAGCCAGGCGAAGTGGTTCTCCAGACGGGCAGAAGCCTTCATTCAGACGGCATCTTCTGTCTTCATCGATCTGACGCGGAGCGGGTCCATCTTCAAGACATCCGACGTGGAGCATCCTCTTCATCCGACGACTACCTAACGAATGAAGGTTCCTTTAAGTGACTTCATCTAAGATGCGTCCTTTAGATTCCGATTGGCTGATAGAATTCTATCAGCCAATCAGAATTAAGGTAGAAAAAATCCTATTGGCTGATGCAATCAGCCAATAGGATTGAAGTTCAATCCTATTGGCTGATCCAATCAGCCAATAGGATTGAGCTCACATTCTATTGGCTGATTGGAACAGTCAATAGAATGTGAGCTCAATCCTATTGGCTGATTGCATCAGCCAATAGGATTTTTTTCTACCTTAATTCCAATTGGCTGATAGAATTCTATCAGCCAATTGGAATCTAAGGGACGCCATCTTGGATGACGTCACTTAAAGGTACTTTCATTCGTCTTTAGTCGTCGGATAAAGAGGATGCTCCACGTCTTTCCATATTACACTTATGAATATCACACTGTCACACTGTTTTAGGTCCCACCGCCGAGATAATTCCCACATATCAAATATAAAGACTTATCTACATATATCATTCATATAGTTGTTTAAGATACCAATTATGGTATTTTTTTTGTTCATCCTTTAAACTCACTAAAATGTCAGGGTCAATCTGAATGGTCGAATACATACGCTAATTATGTTTAACATTAAGATACATGGTTTTTGCTACTAGTTGCTATTATAGACACCGCCAGATCAACCTATTAGAAGCAAGCTCCTGGCCAGCTTATAAACAAACCCTCACAGACAGTTATTGGTTGATTATAACACACCACTTGCTTAGCCATATGGTTATACACGTCACCCATCCCCTATTGAATAGACAAGTCCATCACTATTAAATGTGAGTCTGCAGTATAACAGAGATAATCAAGCACACTAGGTGAGCGATTCAACCTGTGCTCGTAAACATGCGCTCTATTGTATATTTAAATATATATATATAAGCTATTCATCACTGTTAGAATAAATATACACATATATACGAACTTAGACCTATGTTTGTAGGAATCAATGCCATTGTATGAGAGACGGATTCCCATAGAACATAAATTGACAAGTGTATTTTCATAGGTCACACACTGTGTGGTAGTTGGAGAATAGCACTTTTGGGGCAATTTATTTTTTTACGTGACTATTTCTTAGAATGCGATGCATCTACCAATTGCACTGCAGGTCACCAACACATTGCAAGATCACGATCGGTCAGGGGGCGTATACTCTCACCGGCATTATGTGAGTGCAACCAATAGTAAAACCCCCTAACTTATAACAATTCATGAGAACCAATAAGAACCTAACATCAGCCTAAGCACATAAACAAACTGTTTTTCACTTAGTTATCATTTGCAGATACATCTGTTATCAAACAGAACAGTTTGTAACTTTCATTAAAAAACTTACAATGGTAAGGCAATATTTACATTTATATTGACATCAAAGTCCTTGATCACTAATGTTTATATTTTTAATGAAAGCAGACATTGAGAAGGGAACATCATTTTACTTTTCATGAATATGGGTGATGCAAATCTCTTTTCTTGATCGGTATGTATGCACAATTACTTTCAACAAACTGCTCAATTTGAAAGTTTTACTTTTAAAAGTATATTTTATTTGTTAACAAAAGGCTTCCCTCAGGGATGCCTGTCACATTAGACAGGTGCGAATCATCAATTAGGAACACACCCTTTTGAAGGGAGGTAAATGTTTGTTAGTTAGGTATAAAAGGCAGAGGTAGGATTGAGAGTTATTTTATGCCTGATGAAACGGTTTTGTTAACCGAGAAACGCGTCACAATTATTGGGGCCAACTTGGTAACCCTGTAATCCATTTTTTATAATGACCTTTGTGTTGTTTTTAACTTTTTGTTTTTATACTAAATATTTGCATTTTTTTATCTGGGAGTGGATTTCTTTTCCCACCTTCTGCCTGCAATCCTATATAAAAGATAATTCTAATACCCGGTGCAGTTACTGTGGAATACTATGCCTACTGTTTCATAACAGCACCAACATCAAAAGACTGTTCGCTTGGGTGAGCTGCCACACCTGCCTAAATCTGCAGCCTGTCCCTACCAGCACATCGGTGTGCTCTTGGAGGATGTGAGTACCCATTTTATACTACTAAGTAAACATCATTGTATCATCTTTAATGGTCTGCACATGTAGTGCTTCCTGTGTTTGTGTCTCCACTCCTGTTACAGCACTACAGCACTGAGAGCGTTGTTGATTGGGTGAGCTGTCACCCCCCCTTAATCTGCAGCCTGTCCATACCAGCACATAGGTGTGCTCCTGGAGTATGTGAGTACTCATTTGGCTATATTGTCACTTTCTTTGTGTCTC